>NC_088376.1:112895000-113122500 GCF_037993035.2 Macaca fascicularis
CCTGCTTGCCCAGATACTCGGGGGTCCCACAGGGCTCCTTGATGAGGCCATTTTCTAGCTTAGCCAGATGGAAGTCACTGATGACAATCTTAGAGTTCTTCAGCCGGTTGTAGTAAACCAGGTTTTCCAGCTGTGATGTGAGAATAGCATGTGGGTGAGCAGAAGACACCATGAGGACCTCGGAGGCTAGACCAAGGCCCCGAGGTTCTGCCCACCCCAGCACCAGCCCAGTTGCCAAATGACCTTTTGACTCTGGCTCTGACCTCACCTTAAGATTCCTGTGCACGATCTTGAGTGAGTGCAAATAGGCCACAGCCTCCAGGACCTGCCGTACCACGTTGCTTGTGTCTCGCTCCGAGTAGTAGCCCTGGTCCAGGATCCAGTCAAACACCTCCCTCCCCGTGGCCCTGAGGGACACCAGCCCCTGAGCCTGGTGTGGGCAGAATCGGGGGTAGGGCAGGAGCACTTGGGTGAGCTGCCTGCACCAGGCAGCTGGCTGAGCAAGGCACAGGGACCTGGGACGCCAAGCGTCCAGAAAGGGGGTTTCCTTAGCTGCAGAGGGTGGGAGAGGTGAAAGCCCTGGGTGCTGGGGAATCTTGGGACCCCAGACCCACACTCACAGCTCCAGGAAGATAAAGTACTCCTTGCGGGTCACAAACACATCCACCAGTTGTAGGATGTTGGGATGCTTCACCCTGGCGACAGGGAGGGGAGCCAGTAGTTAAGGCTGGATGAACCCCTGGGAGAGGCTGTGGTCGCCACAGCGGCCACAGCAGACTAATTGGCCAGAGGCTGGGACTGCCTGAGGCCACTTGCCCTCTAAGCCCTTCCCTGCTGCCTCCCACGCTGCCCCAATCCCAGGCCTCAAACTCACATCTTGAGGATGCCTATCTCGTTCTTGGCAGCTTTCCGCACCTTGCGGCCATCCCGCTTCTGGAACTTCTTGCAGGTGTGCAGCTTGCCTGTTGTCTTGTCCTTGGCCCGGAAGATTTCACAGAACTCCTCACTGGAGCCGACAGGCACCCACTCAGGCCTGGTCTCAGTGTCAGCTGCACTCCACTCCCACTTCCCTAGCCCTTGCCCACCAGCCCACCCAGCCCTGCCTGACAGGCCCGGCACTCACGTCTTGATGACCTGTCCCAAATCATATCTGTCAGTCACCTCCGATGGCTGGTTATAGTTCTTCTTGTCGCCCAGAGTCACACACCCAAACGGCATTGCCGGGCTCTAACCTGCAGGCACGATGGGGTCTGGCTTAGCTGTACTACTCTCCACTTCTCCACAACATAGGTGCTGCTTTTGGGAGACCCCAATCTGGCTCAGGACAAGCTAGGAGCAGAGACCATACCAGGAGGGGCTAGAGGATAGGCAGGCTCAGATCCTACCCCTGCTTTTCTGGCTAGACATCCAGCTACTAAGCTTGGCTGCCTGAACTACAACAGCCTACATAAGAAAAATGTATTAAACTGATATATAAGGGAATAGTTTTGTATTCTATACACTCAAAAAAAAAAAGGCTTATCAAACAGTTTATTTAAATTTCAGCTATTTTACAGATGAAGGGGGCTATAACCACCCACCCACCTGCTAATCATCTCTGAAGGTCTAGAGCTAACAAGTGTTAGTGGATATATGAAGAACGTCAGCACTGCTAGGAGAAGGCAACCTCCCCTTTGTAAAGCCGTTTGGTAAAACCACTAAAATCAAACAAACATACCCTATGAACCAGTAATTGCACTCCTACATACGTGCCTACAGAAGTGCACATATTCGTGCATCAGGACAGTCATACAATGCTCAGAGTGGCCATATACATAATCGCCAAAAATTGAAAACAGACCAAATACCACCACCAACAGGATGTATTGTGGTAGAGTCACACAATGGAATATTATACAGCAATGGAAAAAAAGGACTACAGCTATACCCAACCACCTGGTGACTCTTACACAGCGTTAAATGCAAAAAGACACAAAAGAATACATATAGTATGAGTCTATCGATAGAGAGTTCCAACAGGCAGAACAAACCCGTACTGGGGATACAAACACAGCAGTAGAGCTATAAAGAAAAGCTAGGAAATAAGCAGAGTCAGATAATGGTCCCTTCTAAGAGAAAAGGAGGGGTTATGATTGAATCAGGACACATGGGGGGATTCTGGAAAACCTATTTCTTTTCTTTTCTTTTCTTTCTTGCTTTCTTTTTTTAGAGACAGGTCTCACTATGTTGCCCAGGCTGGAGTGCAGTGGCTATTCATGGGCGCAAGCCCACTACTTATCAGCACAGGAGTTTTGACCTGCTTCGTTTCTGATCTTGGTTGCTTCACCCCTCCTTTAGGCAACCTGATGGTCTCCGGCTCCCAGGAAGTCACCATACTAATGCCAAACGTAGTGCAGACACCCAACTGACATAGCATACTACAGCCCAGAGCTCCTGAACTCAAATGATCCTCCCACTGCAGCTGGGATTACCGGCACCAGCACCACACCCGGCTGTTCTGTCACCCAGGCTGGAATGCAGTGGCACGATCACAGCTTACTGCAGCCTCAACCTCCTGGGCTCAAGCAATCCTCCCACCTCAGCCTCCTGAGTAGCTAGGACCGGACCCCAGGTGCGCACTACCACAACTGGCTAATTTTTAAAATTTTTTTGTAGAGACAGGATTTCATTATGTTGCCCAGGCTGTTCTCAAACTCCTGGGCTCAAGCAATCCTCCCGCCTCAGCTTCCCAAAGTGCTGGGATTACAGGTGTGAGCCACCACACCTGGCTTGGGTAAATTTTTTAAAGTTTACATACTGATATACACTCACAAACTCTTTTCTGGAAGAATGCTGAAGGAAATAAGAGTTCTCTCCTGGGCAAAGAATTGGATGTCAAAAGGGCAGATATATCTTCTGTTTATTAATTTTCTGTGTGAATTTTTACTATTTTACTGTAATGACTTCGATTAATTTAGTAAATACTGCACTCAGGCATAGTGCTTGGGTGATTCCTCAGAGGGATAATCTGGGTGGAGGGGCAAGGTAAAGCTTTGGAGGCAGCATTAGGACTTAGAAGGGAAGGATTTGCCAGGAGGTATGTAGGTATACTGGTCAGGAAGAGCAAAACAAGCCTGCTCCTGGTCCCAGCTTTCAGCTCTGCATATGCATTCACGCCCACTGGGGCCCCTCAGGGGACCTTGGCTGTCATGTCCAGGTGCAAGGCCCCCAAACAGAACAGATACAGCTGGCTCAGTGAGCTCTAGGCACTCTTTCCACCTGGGGCACGGTGTCCCACAGGTCTGCAATCCTGCCAATTACAGCCCAATCCTCATCTGTGGTGGTGGGTGGGCTGACTCCAGTGTCTAAAGGAAAAGGCACTCATAGACCACGCTCAAAGGTGGGGGTGGGGGGTTAGTGACTAGACCTTCACAGATCTGACGCCAGGGTGTGCCTCCATAATGCCTGGTCAGTGTGACACAGACTACAGCAAGCTCTGCACTGAGGCTGCACTGAAATTGCTCTGCCTCTGCTGACTATGCATGTTTTCCCTCCATGCCAATTAGCACTTGCTATGTGCAGGGCCTGAGCTAGGGCCTGGGGGTACCTAGATGTTCCCCGACCTGAAGGCACTCACAGCCTCAAGGTAGTGGAGAAGGGAGGAGGCAGCTTGGCAAGATGAACTCTGCCAGGCAAAGTCAAAGACCAGGACCCAAACAAAGCCCCATGGCCAACCCTGGCTGCTACTTGCTTCCTCTCAGGCAGAAGCCAGCCACTGGGCTGTGATTCCCAGGAGTCACAGCCCTGGAAATTCTCCCTCAGATTTGCCTTCAGCATTAGGGAACAAACTCTGTAATTCCTTAATCTGGGTTTCTTGGGCTCAGGGAATACAAATGCTTTTTTTTTTTTTTTTTTTTTTTTTTGCGACAGTGGCCCAGGCTGGAGTGCAGTGGCGCGATCTCAGCTCACTGCAAGCTCCACCTCCTGGGTTCAAGCCATTCTCCTGCCTCAGCCTCCCAAGTAGCTGGGACTACAGGCGCCTGCCACCACGCCCAGCTAAATTTTTTTGTATTTTTAGTAGAGACGGGGTTTCACCACGTTAGCCAGGATGGTCTTGATCTCCTGACCTCGTGATCCACCGCTTCAGCCTCCCAAAGTGCTGGGCCTACAGGCGTGAGCCACCGCGCCAGGCCACAAATGCATTTCATCAGCGTCATTCCAGACAGGGTTTAAGCCATCTTGTGAGGCACAGCGAGGCAAAGGAGAGGCTTTGAAGATCGTCACTGACTGCATGTCTGCCACCATGGCCACAACCCTGCATCTCCTCCACTGGGGAGAAGCATGTGGCCAGAATCTCATCCTCACAGCTGAGAGCAGAGGCATAGCCAGTTACCATTGCCGGCCACACATTTTCACACAACATCTGCGGGAGGGGGCCTGCAACAGTCCTCTCAGTCTAAGGGCCATGTACTGGGCAGGAGGGTGGTACCTTAGACTGCAGTCTCCCAAGAGGGCTGGGAGGGACCTGTGCCCCAGCTCTGTTGCTTTGCTTACACCATTCCCTCTGGCAAGAGTGCCCTTCCCCCAAAAGCCTCCCGTCAGATTCCTATTTGTCACGGCAGAGTTATTTATAACATTAAAAAAAATTCAGCAACTACCTAAATGTCCAACAACAGGTGACTCGCCAGCTCAACTGTGTCCACTCAATGGTAGGAAGTGTGGGCACTGGCAAGAGCTCTGCCCACCTTGGCTTTCCTGTGGAGCAGCTGCCACATGAGCAAGGTGCTGAGAGCAGAACTGAATCTCTTCTTTCATTGTTATTGCTGACATTGTAAGGTAGTTTGTGCAACACATTGTCCAAAACAATCCTGATGCTCCAAGGCCAGACTCAAATGGTCCTTTTCTGAGATACCTTCCACAACCTCCATGCCCCACCCCCCACCCCACTCCAACAGCTCCCGGCTCTACCAGTGTGGTGTGGGCGGGAGGTTTTGTGCATGCCTGTCCCTGATCCTGGCCCCAGCTTTCAGCTCTGCATATGCACTCATGCCCACTGGGGCCCAGGGCTGGTCATGGGGGTCTATCTCTACCACAGAAAGCTGGGCCTCCACCCCATAATGTCAGCCTGGAGCCATGTCCTGCAGCCTCAAGGCTGAGATGGGAACAGATCTGTCTCCCCTGCCCCCTACTATGGCTGCCCAAATTTCAGCCAGTCACTCCTCCTCCTCCTCCTCACCAGTCTAACTATACTGGCTTGGGGCCCCGGACTTGGCCCCAGGGCAAGGAGAGGAGAAAGAGGGGCCTGGCTTTCAATTAGCACCCTGGTTCCCTCTGCCCACCCCCACTCCACCATCTGCTATCCACTGTTGCTCCCTGGGAGGCTTCCGGTGTGTGCACCAAGCCCTGGGCACCTGCTTGCAACAAAGGAGAACTGGGAGGAACAGTCAAGGGACAGCTCTCAGAAAGGGAGGAGGCCAGGTGGAAGGGGTGTGCATTTCTCACCCCCATGGCCCAGACCCAACACTCAACAATGGAGAGCTCTCCTCTCAGCAACACAGGACCTGAGCTTTTCCTCAGGTACACTTAGGCCATGGAAGGGCACGGGAGCCCCACAACAGTCATTTCCCTAGAGACATGGCTCCCTCCACTCTCTGCAGAGGAACTGAACAGTATGCACTGCGGGCTGCCCAAAGGGAGCTTGTGGGGAGTGCAGGCCCTGGTGCTGCCACTGCCCTCCAGCTGGCTCTCAGGGAGCCTGACAGCCAAGCACTCCCCAGTTACAGCCTGCTCCCAGGGCCCGACCACTGGGCTCAGGGAATTGAGCCTCCAGCAATCCTGAGGGGTCCTCTGTTGCTGCCCTGGTGACAAATGGTCCCCCAAGGACTCTACTGCATCTTTAGGTAAGTCTGACCCAGGGAAAGCCCAAACAAAATAAAGGCCAAGAGGTCCAGAGGCCCCACATTGGGGTCCTGTCCCCTCCTCCACTGAGATCATCCTGGTTCAGGCCCTACCTGTCATAGACATAAACAGACTTTCCTGCTACCTTGGTCCCCTGCCATGTGGGACTCCAGAGTTTGCAGTAAATCTAGGGAGGCCAGGAGAGGCCCAAGAGGCCTCCAGCTGCCTCCCAACAACTGTAGGCAGCACCTCCCAATTTAGTGGTAGCTGTGAACACCAGCCTGCAGGCACCCCCTACTCTCTGCTGCTCTACTCTCTCAAGGACTGGGGCTGGATTTCCTGCTGCAATGAACATGCTGAAGCCCAAGCCCTGCCTAACTCACAGCTGAGGTGTCACCCACAGGAACAGGGGAGCTGAAGACCTCACTCAAGGTCTATTAGGAACAAGGGCCAAGCTTCTAGACCACCATCCAATTGCTTCAGGGGACTGGTCAAGGGGCTGCCCTGACTGAGCCTCAGGCTCCAGCTAAATCATGGTAGAAGTTCCTACAGCTGAATTTTGCCCATCTAATGAAGGAGTATTGTGGGGAGGTCTCTCCAATCTTGGGGGTGGGCATGCAGTCCAGTGCTACGTCCTGAAAGTTTGGCTCTCAACATGCAGGCAGAGGCAAAGGTCAACTGTCTCCTCCCAAGCACTTGGGGTCCAAATCTCTGAACCCCTGAAGGAGAATCCACTGGAGGCTCTGCTTCCCTGTGGGTGGAGGAGGGGAAATGCAGAGGAAGGCACTAGAGTAAAGGGTTGCTATGGTGATGGAAGTTTTAAAACAAGGGGAGGGGGAGGGGAGATGTGTTGGTTAGGTCCCTTCTTCAAGAATTCCCTGAGACTTTAGCCTGGCTCCTTCTTCAAGGTTCTGTGACCCAGGTCCCCATCAATAAAGAGGAGGTGGGGAGATTGAGAGAATTTAGAAAAAAGAGAATGGGGCAGAGACACAGACAAAGACAGAACCTGTGATGGAAGAGGAGCAAGGAGATGACAAAGTAAAAGGGACACAGGCACAAAGGGCAGGAAAGGGGAGGTGGACGGGAGTTCTGAAGGGGACGGATGGGTGCCCAGCAGAGCCCTAAGGCCTCCATGGCTATGTGCTCTAAATCGCTGGGCCAGGAGCTATCCATGGTACCTGGACCTTCCAGCTTGCACCCTCCTGTATCCCCCAAACATACACTGAACTTGGCATAGGAGGCACAGCCAAAAGGAGGCCAGCTCCTTGGAGCATCTTGGTGAGGAAGAGGCCAACTGCTACAGCCCCCCAGTCAGGACAGTTCCCAGCCCATCTCTCTGCCATCACGGCAGCTTAGGTAAAGCAGGTCCAACATGTTGAAGGCAGACGCATAGGGGGATGGAAATGAGGCTTGGATGCCTAGTTGCTTCCCTTTATAGTCCCTCTTCTCAGTTGGCCCAGCTGTACCTAGACCCTCCCAGCCAACCCCTCCCCCATCTGCTATGCTCTCCAGGCTTTGGGTCCCCAGAGCCCCTCTTACAGCTCTGCTTAATCCCCTCTCACCACCCCCAACAGCAGATCCTGCCATGAATGCCAGAAATGGCATCACAAGCAACCCAGAAACAGAATAACTGCACAGCCCTTCCCCTCCCCATGCCTCAGTTTCCCCAAATAGAAACCATGGAATCTGGCCTTCTCCCAGGGCAGAGGACTGCTTGCTTGCCACTGCTTGCTTGCTTGCCTGTGAATGGTGGCCAGGGCATGGGGCTGGAGAGTAAGGCCATCAGAGATATGTGAACAGCCAGCCTAGGAGGGACACCTGAAGGGTCTGCACCAAATACTGTATTAGAAAAGGGAGACCCTTGCCCCACCCTGGAAACCAACCTGACCTTGAGGGGAGTGGAGACACCAATTTCCCAGTTGAGGAAACTGAGGCTCAGAAGTCGCTGGAGCTGCCAGGAATCAACTCTGAGGGTGGGGGAGGGCACCAGGTCTCTGAAGGTAGTCCTGGGGGCTCAAAGCCTGGACTTGGGGGTAAGGGGAGTACAGCACAGGAACTGGACTACTGCAGACTCTGAGCTTTTAGTGTGGGACAGAGGGCCCTGATCCTTAGGAAGGAACCTGGTGGAGCAGGCTCTGCCTGGGAGGTGAGGACAAAAGCAATTTGGCAGAGCTACACGGGGAGGGGGCTGGGGCTCAAGAGCCCAGGGTCTCTGCCAGACAGTACAAGCTGGGGAAGGCAGAAGCTCACGCTGTCACTATCCCAGCCACCTCCTGCCAGGGGCCCTGCTCCCCACCGTGGTGCCACCCTGACCCCCTTCCCAAGTGCTGCTGGCTCGCCCCCGCTGGCACAGCAACACACATGCGGAAAGCACACGTGTGAGCACCAAGCCCCGCACCTCCCAGCAGGAACATGTGCGCCCCCACCCCCACCGTGCACGTGGGTCCATGCACTGGACCCCCGGCTAGCCCCCAGGTGAAGGCTTAGAAGCTGAATTTTGGCTGGGGGGCTGCTGGTCCCCAGGGGCTTGGAGCTTCCTCCCCCACTCCGCGGCAGCCCCGCCCAGCCCCCTCCGGGTTGTCGCCCATAAAGAACTCTCCGTTGTCATGGAAATTAGTGACTGCTAAGCGGGAGGGAAGGGGCCCGGGGACAGTTGGGAGGGGCTGGAGGCGGCTCTGGGAACGGGGAGGGACGGCTCAGCTCTCGGCCCCTATCCTCACGGGGGACCACGAATCTTCGAGGGTTAATCTTTTCATAATTCCGAGCCGCAGAGGCTTCCCCCCAGGATCCCCAAGCCGTCCGAGGTAATGGGGAACTTTAGCCCGACCCCGCACTCCGTCCCCCAAATCTGCAAAGCCCGCGCGCTCTGACCCCGCCAGGACCTCGAGCCCTCGCTGCGCCCCCGCGCACTCTGCATCCCGAACCTCGAGCCAGGGAACCAATCCCCCAAGGCCCCACAACGTGAGTTCGGGAAGCGCCCCCAGCCCGGCCAGCCCCGCACCTGCAGCGCCGGTTGGTCACACGGAGGAAGTGATCGCGGGCTCAGCGGGGCGCCGAGGGCTCCGGGGACGGCGGGTAGAATCCGCTCCGAGCACGCGGGGCAGACGCGGCGCCAGATGCAGCCGCTTCGGCTAGCGAACCTCCAGCATCGCCAGCCGCTTGCCGGCACCGGATTCGCACCCCGGGCCGGGGGCGGGCTGGGGGCGGGGCCTCCCAACCGGCCCCGCCCCGACCCTGGCGGAGCCTTAAGGGCAGAATCCCACTGGAGAGCAGGCTCGCGCGGGATGGCAGCGGTGCTGGTGAGCACTGGCCTGCTTAGCCCTGGCTAAGGTTCTCAACGGCTTCCTTAGGCCCTCAGCCTGGGGTCGGAGGGGGCCTCCTATGCCCAATGTAAGGGGTGGGGAGTGGAGAGTTGGGGGAAAGCCTGAGTCCTTGAGCTGCATAGGATCGCTTGCCAGCCATTAGTCTCTAGGGAACCGGGGCTTTGCCCAGCTCCCCGAACCCGACCCAAAAGGCAGGACCAACTTAGAAAAACCAGATGGGCAGTCGGGCTAGGGCAGGCTCCCCTACAGACTGGCATCCCCTAGCTAGGAGCAGTTAATACACAGAGGTGTCTGTTTGCAGGTAGTCAGTGTGAAAACAGTGAGTGCCCTAGACTCTGGAAGCAAAGTCTCCTATCCCACCCCACCCCCAACTCCTGCAAGGCCAGTCTTTCCCAACCATAAGCCCCAGCAAGGGTGACTGGCACAGTCAGCCCCCTCCTGTATGGCACCAAATTTCCCAAACTATAAAAGTCACCTGTGACATGGTGTGGCCTCTGCTTTCTTTTCAGTCTAATCACTCTCAAACACTTCATGACTAGCATCACTCTAGGTGGCCTGGCCTGGGATATAGGGACACAGGAGAACTGTGGCACCAAGGTATCTCACCCGGCCTGGGCGCTAATCAGAGGGAGGAGGCTCAGAACCACCAGGAGGAAGCTTTGAAGGAAGTCCTTGGCCATTTCTCTGTCCCTTGTCAGTGAGGCTCATGGACCCAAAGCCTGACCCACACCCCTCACAAGCCCTGAGGACCATCCTAAGGCCAGTATCTGAAAGCCAGACTCAGGCCTCTCAGTGTCTGGAGCTGGGCTTTATCCCACCCCACTCCTCCCAGCAAGCCTCCTGACCCTGCTGTGGGAGAGGGAGTTGGGGTCATCCCCAAACCCTCAGCCATCTTGAGGCTCCCCTGCATGGCCACCCATGGCCGATGACAGGAGGGACTGTCCAAGTCCAGAAGCTGGGGCTGGGGCTCAGACTGGAAGGCTAGCTTAGGAAATGACCGCCTCAAACAAGGTTCCTCAAAATTTTCCTCCAGAGGGGGTACTGAGCCCTTCACATTCCTCCCTGGCTTGGGGTTACCTCCTCTGGGCCAGGCTGGTGCCACTTCTGGGGTCCCTGGGTTCTGAGTGGTCTCGGGTTATGGGATCCACCCCACCACTGGGTAGGAATCTCCTGGCAGGCTGGGTATCTGCAAGGCAGAACCCGTTTCTCATATCAGTATGCTCGGCTGATGTCTGCAGAGTGAATGAATGGCCTGGCACTGAGTCCTTCCTGCCATCTGCCCACTATTCTTGAAACAATGGGTCTCTGAGTTTTATGGTGTAGCCAAGCTGTGGCTTGCTGACCCCACACATGCCACACACTTGTTTTCTGTCTTTCCTGAGGGTCATGGCTATCCAGGCATGGGGTCAAGGAGAAGCTGGAATGGGGATGTTTAGGCAGGGGAAGGGGTGGCTTCTTAGCGCCCTGCCTGCTGCTGGCAGTACTCCACCTCTTCTTGGTCCTAAGCACGCTCTGTGCATGTGGGTGAGAGCACGTGGCAGGGTGTGTGTGCACACGTGTACGTGTGTGTATGCTGTCTTTTGCCGAGGGAGATGCAACAGCATAGTGTATGCAATGGTGCCCAGGGGCACGTGTGTCTGCATTCTTTGTGCACCCAGGCATGCTTGCTGGCACGTGTGTGTGGACTCTGTAGCTGGTCCCTGGAGTTGTCAGTCCCCTTCCTGCCTGACACAAGTCTCAGGATTGTGGAGACTGAATCAGGCTTTGAGAGCCGGACATGGGAAGGGGGCTGGACCATGTCCAGGGGCGGGCAGGGTCTGTGCTGACCCTACATCATTGGTTGTTTTCAGGCTCCCCACCAGAGCAGCCCCTTGATCTCTGGTGTATGTGAAGATAGACAAGTCTTTGCCATTTGTGGAGGGCAATCTGAAGACAAGAACCCAAGGCTAGGATTGAGCCATGGCTTATCCCTCAGCCCGCAGACAGGAAGGCACAGGCAGGGTAGGACCGGCTTCAATGTTTTGGCTTCACCTCCAGCTGCCTTTCAGGCAGGAGATAGTAACACCAGCTGAATGCCATCCTCTTAGCTCTTCCAGGGCAGGGACTGGACCAATGCTGAGCTTTGTTCTTACTTCTACTATTCAAAGCCAGATGGGGTCAGGGGACATGATTTCTTACCACTCCACTGGCCAGAGGGATGGCAGGAAGTCCTTTAGCACAGAGCACAGTTTGGGAGAAGAGCAGAGGCAATTGAGATTGGCATTGCCTAGTAGCCTTTATGAGGATACTCCTAAGGAGGCCTGTTCCCTGAAGACAGGGGCTGCCTGGGTTGGGAGGCTGAGGAGGAGAAGAGGGCCCAAGTTCATAGTTCTGGCTCCCACCAAAGCTAGAAAGTCCGAGTGGCATAATAAGGTGTGAGCCTCAGTATCCACAGAACTTCATCCCTCAGCTCAGGTTGGGTGCCCTACCCAGGATTCAGGACTTATCTGCGCCCCCAACTCCTTGCCCTAGGGTACCAAAGGCCAGCACTCCCATGCCCTTAGATTCTGGCTGGCTGATAGAAGCCCCTGCTAACCCAGCATAGAGCTCCAGCAAAGGTTCAGACTGTAGGAGGTACCTAGATTACCAGTGCAGCTCTCCCAAGAAGCCTGAACTCTGACAGAACCCTCCCGCCCCAGGCCCCCAGCCATCTTTGAAACTGCCTGACTGTTGTCCATGTTGCTTGGCTTCAGCCCCTAGAAGAGGGCCCACAATAGGGAAGGCAAGCAGTCTTTTCCTCTGGAGCCAGGGGAGGGGGCTACCCCCCCGCCCCCCACCCTGTGACTCACTCCAGGCTGTGTGGGTTATTACATTATGTTTGAAATTGCCATGGCAACAAGCTGGCAATCAAGGGTAATTGCACTTGTCGTCAGGGCAACGGGGCAAAACCCACAGCAGCCACTCTCTGTGGTTGCCCTTGGGGTGCAGTAAAGGTCAGACCAGATCAGAGCCAATGCCAGTCAAGGGGCTCCAGGGCTGTCTAGAAAGGGTAGGTTGCCAGGGCCCATGGAGTTCCAGAGTGCAGAGGCAGAGCATGCCTTGGGAGAGCCAGGGCCCCTATCCATGACCCCATGCCTGGACTCCTGCTTTTCCCACACCACCCTGTGGCTGAAACATGCCACGGCGCTTAAAGCAAGCAGAACCAGAACTTTTATCTGCTTACAGCTGGTACTTATAGATAGCCCATGGGCCCTCTTCCTCATACTCCCGGCGGCTGAGCCACAGGTTCTGGAAGGAGCTGCGGGATGCCATGATGGAGCCCCCAAGCCAGGCAGCAACTGCACGGTGGGGAGACCCCAGCACAGCGGCACCAGGGCCCAGCTCCTGTCTCAGGCGCTCGGGGAAGCCACTCACAAGGGTGCTGCCACCGTCAAGTACCACGTTGGCCAGTAGCTGCTCCTGCTGCTTGGCCTCCAACCGGCTGATGCTTAGGAGGGCCAGCTGTGGGAGGCCCGGCTGGTTGAGACCTATCAGATTGGGTTGGAAGAGGGCCTCGGGGCAGCAGAAGCGCTCAGAACCCAGCGTGATAACCTGCTTGTCTGGAAGCACAAAGTTCACCTGGGCCTGCACTTGGGTGCGGGCCCTCTCAGCTGCCACATCCATGGCCACATAGCAGCAGGCTTCTTTCATCTGGTTGATCAGTCCTACCTGGGGCAGTGAGTGGCCACTTCTCTGCAGCAGCTGGGCCAAGTAGTCAGTAAGGTCAGCACCAGCCACATCCAGCCGGTAGGTGTCAAGTGGGGCCAGATCCCCAGTAAGGATGGGTGCCACATAAGAGGTACCATGGCCACTGCCCAGCACCAACCCAGTGGTACGTCCATAAGCATAGAGTGCCAGCAGGGCCTGATGCACTGTCTGCATGGCTGGGACGTGGAAATGCTCAAAGAGTATTTCAGCCACCTTTTCTCGGTTGGTGTGTGGTGAGATGGGTGAGTCGGCTATGAGCACAGCCAGCTTCTCGGGCTGCACACCCAGCCTGCAATAGAACAGGTGTTGCCATAGCACCTCCAGTGCATCCCAGTCATAGACCACACCTCGGTTCAGCACTGAATAGAATCCCTCTTGGTTTTCAGGCACTGCATACAGTGGCTGGCCCTGGGCTGGGTGCTGCAGCAGCTGAACTCGTGAGGGTACGACACTGAGGACATGGTCCTCTCCAGCCAGTCCACATTTGGTGAATCCTGTGCCTGTATCAATCACCACGGCCGCCATGTCCTCGAAGGGTCCCAGTGAGTGGCAGCAGAGCACTGGTGACCGAACTGGCAGAGCATCCATGGTGGACACCAGTTCATAGCAGGCCCTGCAGGGCAGGCCAAGGTGTGCAACCACTGATAAGCGTGTAAGATCCTCAGCTGTCAGCTTGAATGGGGCATTCTGGGGCTCAGTGGCCACCATGGCCATGGGCAAGACCTTGCGTCCAGTGCCAGGTGTGGTAAATGTGATCAAGGGAAGCTGCTCCTCCTGGGCCCTAGGGGAGTTGCCAGGTTGCTGCTGATGCATGATGGAGTGCTGAGTATTACTGACACCAACCTTGTTTCTACTTATATAGATACAGGTCTCCTCAGGGGTCAGGGGCACCTGAAATATCCCTACATGAGTAGGCAGGCCTAAGGGCTCATCTTCCTGGGTAGAGACCTGGCCAGGTTCTCCAGGGTTGGGAGACCATCTTGAAAGAGTGGGCTCTTTGGTGATGGGGGGTTCTTTAGATAAAGAGGGATTCCTAGCAAGGGGTGTCTGCCCAGTGAGAGGGGGTTGATCAGTAAGAGGGTGCTCAGGTAGGGGTGGCTGTCTAGCAAGGAGGATCTGCCCAGTGAGAGTCTGTCCAGCATCTTTGGCCTGAGGGTTATCAGGGTGAGCAGGAATGACCTCTTCCTGGCTGCTTATGTCTTCCTGGAGGAGGGATCTGGGCACTTCCTGGGTACTGGCTGGTGCAGCAGGCTCTGAGTTAATCCACTGCAGTTTCTTGGTCTGGACTATGGAGGCATCTGGCATCCTAGAGGGTGCCATGGAAGGGTCTAGCATCCAGATGGTATGACTAGGTTCATTTTTTTCACCATCAGGCTTGGACCAGCTAGTATTAGGGACATGGCTCAGTATCCTCTCATCAAATTGGAGGGGCATCCCCAGTGGAACAGGCCCAGTGAACATCCCAACCCTGATGGGTGTCTCAGTACCAGGGGAGTCCCATGACTCCAGATTGAGCCTGGCCTCCTTGGGAAGCAGGGCTACCTCTCGGAGGCTGGAGGGCACTGGGCTGGACAGCATGGGTGTGATAGACCAAAAGCTGGAGTGATTGCTGTCAGGAGACAGGATGGGTTTGGCCAACAGCTGGGTGGACAGCATATTTTCAGGGACATAGATGGATGGGTGGCTGGGCATGAGGCCCACAAGCACTGCCCGTGAGCCCACAGGGTCATGACACAGCAGCCCCATCCTGGTGCTGCCTGTGGCCATATCAAATCCCAGCACACGGTCTTCCACAGCTTCCTGAAGCTGGCAGGTTGGGGCACTGGAGAAGGGGATCTGCATGGCTTCCTTCAGAGACTGGAATGGGGACTGCTTGTGGCAGGTTACTTCGTAGGCAGATGGTGGCACATTAGAGTTGGTATTCTCACAGACATTGGGGGCCTGCTTCTGTGGCTGAGAGCTACAGATCTCCTGGCTACTCCTATGGGACTTGGAGATAACTGGGGGCTCTGGGCCTGGCATTGGGCTGCCTGGCCTGGAGGTAGAGACTGGAAGTTTCTTCATGGGGTTCTCAGCCTCCTCGGTTGGCACTTTCCTTCTGGTAACCTCATCCTCCTGGGCATGGTCTGGGCGCTCTTCTAGACTAGGCACTGGGGTGGAAGGCTCCTCTTTAGAGTGGAGATTCACTTTGTCCTGGCAAGATGCGACCATTTTGGAAGACTCCAAGACAGTTGACCACTGATTGCCACACTTCCTGAGAAAGAGGTCTTGAGATGGGCCCTTGGTGACTGCAGTGGTGTCAGTCAGGTGGTCAATGGTATGGGTAGCAGTTTCAACTGCAGTGGGGGTTGGGGTCACATCCAGAGCTGGAGTCGTAGCCCAAGCTGGAATTGGAGGAATCAGTGACAGAAAAGAAGGTGTAAGGCCGGGCACGGTGGCTCACGCCTATAATAATCCTAACACTTCAGGAGGCCAAGACAGGTGGATCACCTGAGGTCAGGAGTTTGAGACCAGCCTGACTAACATGGAGAAACCCAGTCTCTACTAAAAATACAAAAATTAGCTGGGTGTGATGGCGGGCACCTGTACTCCCAGCTACTTGGGAGGCTGAGGCAGGAGAATCGCTTGAACCCAGGAGGTGGAGGTTGCAGTGGGCTTGAGATTGCGCCATTGTACTCCAGCCTGGGCAACAAATGCAAAATTCCGTCTCAAAAAAAAAAAAAAAAAAAAAAGAAAGAAAAGAAAAGAAAATGTAACTAGGGCAGCAGTCTGAGCTGGACACTTACCCTGGTCCTGATCTTGGGCTAGATCCTGAGCTGGAGCCAGAAGAGCACCTTGGGCTTTGGGAGCACCATTCTCTCCTGGGAGGAGGAAGGGTACCCACCAACTCTTCCTGCTGCCCAAGGAGGCTATCTGGTCGGAGCTGCAGGGGCCTTTGCCCCAGCCTACCAGGACCTTAGCTGGAGGCTTGCCTTCCCCCAAATTCTGCACCTGAAGCTGAAGGCAGCAGGGTCCACGCTGGGCTATGTCACTAGTGCTGTCACTGTGCGTGCACACTGGTAAGGTCAGGGTCACATCCTCCATGATGAGATGTTGTTGGGCTCCCACGATGGGGCTTGGAGATACGCTAGTGGAGGAGAGTCTCGGGGCATCCTGGGAGGCCTGTTTACAGCAGCACCGGGAGCTAACAAGAGCAGGATCCTGGAGTAGCTGGCAAATGGGCTCAGGGATGCAGGCCTGGGAGGCTGGGCCACAGGCACCATCAGTGATGGTCTCAGTAGACAATGACAACCCCTGCTTGAAGTATAGGGATTCTGAGCTTATCCATGGTCCCTGAGACCCTCTGAGGCCACTCCCCAGCTGCTGGCTGCTGACTGAGGGGTGGTCCTGGGGACCCGATGGATCAGGGCCCCCCACCTTCTTGGTGGCTTCCATAGTCCTTCTGCTCCATGCCCTAGGTGCCCTGCCCCCACTCCATTGCCATGGTGACCTTACACATCACAGCCCCCTGGGGATTGACTTGAAGATTCTGAGCAGAGGACCCACCCTCACCCCTGCTGCTCCCATCCCTAACCCTGCAGGATACTGGTCCTGGGCTTCAGGGACATGTGGCTCTGGGGAGGGGGTGACATCACAGTGACCTGGGGATAACAGAGTGTGAGAAACCAGGGGCCCCATGCTCCTGAAGAAGGGAGGCCTGCCCAGGGAACCTTAGGAGGCAGGGGGCCAGGGGACACCAGTGAAGTCAGCCAGCTGCAGGCCAGCCTCCCCCATCGTTCCCAGCCTGGTGCACATTCTGCCCAGGCTAGTCTCACAGTGAGGACAGCCAGGATAAGGCCAGAGGAAAAAGGTAGGCAGGGGAGACTGTTAGGAAGCTCCTGGCAGAGGTCCTTTGGATGAGGGGCAAAGTCCCTTCACCACTCAGTCCTAGGAGGCAGAAGCGGGTGAGGGGCCCATGCTCAGTCCCAAGCTCCCCTCCCTATGTTCCCCGGCTCCCGCTCCAGGGACAGCAGCTCCTTGGCAGTCTCTGCTGCTCCAGATGGTTCTCCTCTGCCTGCGCCTCACAGAGCCCCCTCCCCAGAGCCACATGTCCCTAAAACCCAGGACCAGTATCCTGCAGGGGTAGGGATGGGGCTGGCAGGGGTGGGGGTGGGGCCTCTGCTCAGAATTCTCAAGTCAGAATGTTCTAGCTCTTGTCACATTGTGTCAGCTTCATCTTGGCCACAATGGGGGCAGAGCTCTGGGCACAGGGCTGGGCCACAGCAGCCACAGGGCCAGCCAAGTGGCAATTACAGGATGGTAAGACCACAGTAGTCCCAGGGCTAGCTCCACAGTGGGGACATAGTGGGTGGAGGACTGAGTACACAGTGGGCACAGAGCTGCATATACAGCAAGGACAAGTCAGACAAAGAATTGGACAGGGGGATGCATAGGAAATATAAGCTACAAGACGAGGTGGGCAATTCCACCCTCCATTTCTTAAATAGAGGGGGAAAAAAGGGCAGGGAGGAGTGGAACCTGCCTGGAGCAGCAGCCTAGGCTCAGAGCTGCCCTTTAGCCACAAGGACAGGCCTAGGCAACAGTTTGAAGAGCTGCACATTGCCACGGGTCCAGGTCTGGAGGTTCTAACCTGTGGTAGGGTCAGGCCCTCCTCCCTCCCACCAGCTCTGAGCTCTGGGCCTTCTCCCTCTCTCTGGCAAGGCTGTGTTCTTTCAGGTCTCAGTCTTTCCACCCATGAAACAGGTTTGTAGACAATATAACTGTAGGTTTGTTCTCTGAAACTGTTTTCACAGAGGTTAAAAATAGTGTTTACAGTTGGCTGTGGGGTGTAAGGCTGTGTGACCAGGGACCAAAGTTAACACAACAGTGCTGCATCTGCAGCTTGCTAACTTGGCACTGGGCACAGCCAGGCTCTGCCATATCTCAGGCCCCCTGGGGTCCCACCCCCTTTCCCTTGATGCTGCCTTTGGTTAAGAATGGGGACAGGGCCAGGTGTGGTGGCTCACGTCTGCAATTCGAATACTTTGGGAGGCCAAGACAGGAGGATTGCTTGAGCCCAGGAGTTTGAGACCAGCCTGGGCAATGAAGCGAGACCCAGTCTCTAGAAAAATATTTTTTTTTTTGAGACGGAGTCTCCCTCTGTTGCCCAGGCTAGAGTGCAATGCCACGATCTCGGCTCACTGCAACCTCTGCCGCCCAGGTTCAAGTGATTCTCCTGTCCCAGCCTCCCAAGTAGCTGGGATTATAGGCACCCGCCACGATGCCCCGCTAATTTTTGTATTTTTAGTAGAGACGGGTTTCACCATGTTGGCCAGGCTGGTCTTGAACTCCTGACCTCAGGTGATCCCTCCGCCTCGGCCTCCCAAAGTGCTAGGATTAAAAATAATTTCTTAAAAAAGTTAAAAAGGCCGGGCGCAGTGGCTCAAGCCTGTAATCCCAGCACTTTGGGAGGCCGAGACGGGCGGATCACGAGGTCAGATTGAAACCATTCTGGCTAACACGGTGAAACCCTGTCTCTACTAAAAAAAATACAAAAAACTAGCCGCACGAGGTGGCGGGCACCTGTCCCAGCTACTCGGGAGGCTGAGGCAGGAGAATGGCGTAAACCCGGGAGGTGGAGCTTGCAGTGAGCTGAGATCCGGCCACTGCACTCCAGCCTGGGCGACAGAGCGAGACTCCATCTCAAAAAAAAAAAAAAAGTTAAAAAAAGAATGGAAACCGATAGCTCTGCACACCAAGGGGGAGCTGCTCATCCTCATTCGAATGTCCGAAGCCCAAGGGTCTGCCTGTGCATATGTGTGCCTACATTCATGTACACACATACTTGCTGACCATTATTAATGTCATTAATCTTTGGCTTGAGCAAGCTAGTTTTCTGTTTACAATAGAGATGCTAGTAACAGCCTCTAGTGCCTGTGGAACACTTGAGCTGTACTGTGCCTGGAAGGGTTGGAGAGGCATGGAGAGAGGTCCTGAGAGCCCCTGGACTGTCTTACCACTAAGCCATCCTCCACCTCCTGCAGAGGTGGGGCATAATCCTCCTCCTTTCCAGAACTGTGGTCCTTTGTAAACAACTGGCCTGAAGTCTCCTGGGGGAAGGGACCAGAACTGGCTGAAGTGGCTAGCCCATGAAAGAAGGCCCAAAGGAAGCAGCCAGGATAGAGAAGGCCCTTATTTTTATTTTCATTTTTAGAAGCAAGGTCTCACTCTGTCGCCCAGGCTGGAGTGCAGTGACATTATCATTGCTCACTGCAGCCTTGAACTCCTGGGCTCAAGCAATCCTCACGACTCAGCCTTCTGAGTAGCTGGGATAGTATGAGCCACCACACCTGGCTTTTTTTTGGATGGAGACGGGTTCTCACTTTGTTGCCTAGGCTGGTCTCAAACTCCTGGCTTCCTCCCACCTCAGCCTCCTGAAGTGCTGGGATTACAAGCATGGGCCACCATGTCTGGCTGCAAAGGTCCTTATAGCAAACACCCCTTATAGTAGTAATAACAATTACTGATATTGATGGGGTCCTTCCTCTCTGCCAGTACAGTGTGGAGCACTCATAACCCAGACTCATAGCAATTCAATGAACTGGGCACTGTCATACCTCATTTTACAGATAAGGAAATCAAGGCACAGAAAGGGAGAGAGGTCTGTCTCAGCTAGCGTGTAGTGGAGCCAGAAACTGAAGCCAGGCCATCAGGCTCTGGATTCATATTTCAGGATCCTGTGTTGCCACCATGGGGTGCCATGCTTAAGGCCAGGCAGTCACGGACCCTGCTGGATGGGAGCTAAAATGACTCCATTGTGGGTGCTGCAGCCCCAAGCCCTATACCCAAGCTGGGTCCTGCATGGACCTGCTCCTCCTTCTGATAGCTTATCAGGTAGCTCAAGCCTGAGAGGAGGCCCTCCCAGGAACCTGGTGGTGCTGAGTATGGGCCAGACTGAATTCTTCGTACTCAGAATTTTTAGCTGGCCAAAGCCCGCTCATCTCATCCAGCTGGGGAGAGGAGTAGCAGGGCAAATAAAGAGACTTTCAGGCTGGGTCCCTTCTTCCCAGCCCCTAGGGATAGCGCCCCTCAGCCCCTCCCCCAACATGTTTTTAAATAGTGTCTCACCAGGAAGAAGGGCGTCCAATTCTATTTCTGAATCTGGAAAGTGAGGAGGGCCAACGTGTTGCCATGGCAACCTGGAGAGCCCCTCCCCCAGACTGAGCCCATTCCCCAGGCTGAGGGCTGTGGGGTGGAATGGAGGTGGCAAGGAGAAGCTGGGAGGAGCTTAGTCTGAGAGTGAGGCCAGGTAGAGTCCCTGTGAGGGCAAGACCTGCATGGCCTTCTCCTCCCACTTCACCTCGCCCCTCCAGGCAGGCTTGCTGGGAAGGCCCCAACCTCTGCAGAGAGGGTTGAGGGTCAAATCACCGTGAGAAACCCTTCTCCCCTGTGGATCAGGCTGGAACCCTCCCATTTAGGAGGTCTTGAGGATGGTAGAGAGCTGGCAAGAAGGGCGTCAAGGGGACAGGCACAGCGCCACACCCCATTAGGAGCTCTACAGCTGGCTCCCACACCTGCTTCAATACAGACCTATTTTCGGCTCCCTTGTGTTCTCAGGAGGCAGCTAGCTTTGTCAAGTCCCTGGACTTGCACCCTTCCAGTCTGCCTGCCTTCCACTGCATTGGGAAGGGTCTGAACACCTCCAAAAATCTAGGATCAGAAAAAGCCTTAAAGGACTCCCAGTGCAGCCATTCACTTGATAATGGAGCAAAAAGGGAGGCATGTTTCCCCAGGGGTTCACATACCAGCCACTGTCCAGGGGTTCATACATCAGCCATTCTACCTCAGAGGTGACAGATGGGTAGCATTTAGATCTGCAGAGGGAGGGCATTCCAGCTGGGAGCACAGCTCAAGCAAAGGCAGACTTCTGAATAGACTCAAAAGTATCCTGTGATTCAACCCTCTCTTGGTGCTGATGGAAAGCTGAGGCCCCCAAGGAGGAAGGGATGCACTCTTGGTCTCCTAGCTTTATGCCCCACACACCTTACCTTCCTCCCTGGAGCTATCCAAGTGACCTGTGAACCCTAGACCTAGACCTCCTGCTTCCCTGACATTTCCCCTGGCCAGGATACACCCATTCCACAGAGGCAGGACCATGATTAAAGGAGCTGGCACCTCCTGCTCCATGACCCCCCTGTCTGACCCCAGAGGAAGACAGAAAGCACCAGAGAACCCCAGCCCTAGGGGAACCTTAGGCAGGATGAGGGGAGATAATTCACTCCTATTCTGAGATGTGGAAGGTCGAACCCACTAGTACCAGGAGGATATGGCTTCTGAGCTCTAAGGCACAGGGAAATTTAAATAACAGATGTTTAAGCAACCTTCCCTGCAAGCCGGCAGTGCAGTGACCCCTCTGCTGTGATGTGTTGCAGCTTAAAAATAGCCCACAATGAACTGCTCTGAGCCCCAATTGACTCAAGCTTACGTAACTCTGCGTGAAAGATGGCCAGCTGCATCAGCCCAGAGGGAAGGCAACAGCACAGCCGCCCTGACTGCTGCCCACAGCTGGCTTAGGGGCTGGGAGAGCTCCTCACCCTCCCTGGGAGCAGCCCCCACATCCAGAAGCCAGCAAAAGTGGAGGCAAAGGTGGTACTGCCAAAAGTACACATGGCTTCATGACTGCTGAGCAGAGCTGACCTCTAGTCACACCTGCAGAGGGAATGTGAGCAGAGCTGCCCTCTTTCAGGGTTCCTATGGAACCCAGGTCCAGTGGATGGTGGGAGTGACTTTATTTATTTATTTATTTATTTTGAGACGGAGTCTCGCTCTGTCGCCCAGGCTGGAGTGCAGTGGCCGGATCTCAGCTCACTGCAAGCTCCGCCTCCCGGGTTCACGCCATTCTCCTGCCTCAGCCTCCCGAGTAGCTGGGACTACAGGCGCCCGCCACCTCGCCTGGCTAGTTTTTTGTATTTTTTAGTAGAGACGGGGTTTCACCGTGTTAGCCAGGATGGTCTCGATCTCCTGACCTCGTGATCCACCCGTCTCGGCCTCCCATAGTGCTGGGATTACAGGCTTGAGCCACCGCGCCCGGCTGGGAGTGACTAAATTAAACAGATGACTGGGTCGAAGAGACCAGGGCAGGAGCCCATGTGAACAGAGTGACTGGAGCCACCCAAAAGATTCCTTTTCCTCTTTGAAGAGGAGGTTCCCTGGCTTGGAGGGACATGTCAGCAGGATTAATGCTTGGCTAAAGCTGCCACTGCCATGGAGCCCAGGGGTGGAGCTGACTCCTTTGGGGCCTCTGATTCTCCATGGTCCAGGGTGCAATGTCCCATGAGGGACCTGTGGCATGAGGGAGGGATCACTGGCTTCAAAGGTGATTGAATCCCATGATCTTGACCGCCTGCTGCTTCAAGCCCCTTGCCTTGCCTAATGCATCTCCAGATCCCAAATGCCCAGTGCAAGAAAGGCTACAAAAGTATGCAGGTGGTTGGTCAGGTGAGGTGGCTCACGCCTGTAATCCCAGCACTTCAGGAGGGCGAGGTGGGTGGATCATCTGAGGCCAAGTATTTGAGACCAGCCTGGCCGACATGATGAAACCCCATCTCTACTAAAACTAAAAAAAATTAGCTGGGGATGGTGGTGCACGCCTGTAATCCCAGCTACTCAGGAGGCTGAGGCAGGAGAATTATTTGAAGCCAGGAGGCAGAGGTTGCAGTGAGCCAAGTTCATGCCACTGCACTCCAGCCTGGGTGACAGAGTGAGACTCTGTTTAAAAAAAAGGCCGGGCGCGGTGGCTCAAGCCTGTAATCCCAGCACTTTGGGAGGCCGAGACGGGCGGATCACGAGGTCAGGAGATCGAGACCATCCTGGCTAACACGGTGAAACCCCGTCTCTACTAAAAAATACAAAAAACTAGCCGGGCGAGGTGGCGGGCGCCTGTAGTCCCAGCTACTCGGGAGGCTGAGGCAGGAGAATGGTCTAAACCCGGGAGGCGGAGCTTGCAGTGAGCTGAGATCCGGCCACTGCACCCCAGCCTGGGCGACAGAGCAAGACTCTGTCTCAAAAAAAAAAAAAAAAAAAAAAAAAAAAGAGTATGCAGGTGGTTAAACCAACCTGAAAGAGAGTGGAGAGGTGAGAAGGTGAAGATGCCCCTGGCATTGGGAGTCTCTGGTACTCACTGGTCCCTCTGCTTTGGCACATGCTGAGCCTTACCAAGGAATAAGCAACTTCCCTCAGCTCCTACCACCTGAGCTCAAAATAGGAACCACCACAGGCCTGGTCCCTGAGCTCCCATAGAGCAACAATGAGACTGGGTTTGGAATGGGGCTATATCTGGAGCCCACGGGTATGACCCTAATATAGTTTGGATATTTGTCCCCACCCCAATCTCATGTTGAATTGCAATCCCCAGTGCTGGAGGCGGGGCCTGATGGGAGGTGTTTGGGTGATGGAGGTGGATGCTTCATGGCTTGGTGCTGTCTTCATAACAGTGAGTTATTTTGAGATCTGTCATTTAAAAGTATGTGGCACCTCCCTGCTACTCTCTGTCTTTCTCTCTCTCTTCCTCCTCCTGCCACTATGTGAAGTGTCTGCTCCTGCTTTGCCTTCCGCCATGATTGTAAGCTTCCTGAGGACTACACAGAAGCAGATGCTGACACAATGCTTCCTGTATAGCCTGCAGAACTGTGAGCCAAGTAAACCTCATAAATTACCTAGTCTTAGGTATTTCTTTCTAGCAACCTAGAGTGATATAGACTCCCAGAGAGCCTTTGGGTCCCTCAGAATATTCCCTGAAAGGCTGGGGCTGAGGCCGAGACACAAGGGGAATCTTAGGCCAGATTCATGGTACCCCATCAAAGCAGGTCACTCTGCCCCATGCATGACCTCCAGGCTCCAGAGGACAGTGACACCAATGGGCAGTCAGGAAGGCATCTGCTGCCTCCTCAGTGCCAGCTCCCACCTTGGCCTGCCTCAGCCTTTATTAGCATCTGCTTGCCTCTAGCCCTACTGGGTTGAGATGGAGGGAGATGGGACAGAGAGGTACCTACTCTTCACAGCTCTTGGTGGGAAGGCTGGTCTCCCAAAGCCCTAGGAGAAACCTCCGTCCACACCATTCCACCCTGGTGGCAGGCCCAGGCCTCCCATGGCCACTAGCAACCCTCCCCTTGCACTGGCCACCCACTGTAGCTGAGCTACTGCCCAGGCCTCCCCTAGAGGAGAGGCAGCCCAGCCTTCATAAGCCCTGGAAGCCAGATGGTCCCCCAGCCCATCCAGGGACCTAGAACTAACCCTCCCTACCCTGTTCTCCCTGGTAGCCCAGTCACTGATTTGAAGCCCTAAAATAGTCCCAGCTCCTGACACCCCAGATGGGGTTGGGACTATCAGGTGGCTCTGAGAATGGAGCTCAGAGCTTAGGGGCTGCAGAAATTGAGAGTGGGGGCAGCTGTGCCACAATCCAGGGCCCCAAGTGCCTAACTGGGTCCCCTCCCTGGAGAATTCTGGCCCTGGAGGCCCTTGGCCCAGAAGCAGGCCCAAAGCCCTACATTCTGGCTGCACTTGACACCCTCTTTCTCTCCTATCTCTCTTCTCTGGGAGCCTTTCCCATGCTAAGCTCCCTTCTTGTCCAGAGACTCCCTTTCTCTCTGAGCCCCTCACATGAACAGATAAGCCAGTGGTCCATGAGCTGTAGAAGCTCAATGGGGAAGGAACTCCTGGGCTTAAGAGGTTTGGGTGACCCTTAGAACCCCAGGATGGGGTTAAAGGGGAGAACTACAAGTTGGAGGGATGAAGGCAGTCCTTTCCAACTGGGGTGGGGATGGGCTCCAGGATACTCCACTTACCTCCCTCTCAGCCTCAGGAGACAGTGTGCACAACTGTCTCCTGCACACCCAGAGAGACAAAGGGTCAGTGGCTAAGCATGTGAGGCTACAACCTCCTCAGTGCCTGCTGAGGCACTGAGAGTCACCCAAGGTACGGCAGTAAACAGACAGTCTGTCTCTGTCCCCCTTCAGCATACAGGTTCCTGATCTTTGGATCCCTGCACTCAAGCAAGAATCTCCTTTTAAGCCTTACCCACCTGTCCTCAGAGTCCTTAGGGTCCCCAGGTCTGGACTTCTCTCTGGCCTGAGGTGGCAGAGTGAGCAGCAGCTGGATGGAGAAAGCTGGGCAGCTCTGGTCCCAAGGAGACTCCCACTCTGATTAGCAGGGAGCTCTTGCTCCAAACCCAGGGTTCCATGTGTGACAGGGCACAGAGCTGTGGGCTCCGAGGAAGGAAGTCTACCCTCTTACAGTCAGCTGGAGTCTCCTAACTGAAGGGATGGAGGCTATGGGGTTCCTGAGGGAGAAGGAACACTGTGATCCAGGTCCTGGGACAGGAACCCTGGCGCCTCAGCTACCCCCTTAGCAGTCAGTGTAGGGAGGAAGAGGAGGAGGGGGAGGTCTCCCTCTCAGAGGAGCATGCCCCTCTATGAACTGTTGTGCAGTGGCCTTTACAAGTACAAATAGCCTGGGCAGTTGGCACTTTGAAGTTGGCTCCTTGAAAGTGTGGAGCTGAGGCCTTGCTGCTGGCTCCTCTCTCTTAAGGCTACAAGTACAATCAATGCTGCAGTGTTGCAGGGACCCAAGCCTCTATGCCCCGATGGCAGGCCCCATTCCATCCCAGCTGGTGTGACGGTGGGCACTGCAGATCGAGCAGGGAGCCCTGGAGAAGTGCTAGGGCTGGGGAAAGGGGAGCAAGCAACCTGACTCATGGAAGAAACCATCCTAGTCACTGCATGCTTGGGTACTCAGCCTACTTCCTTGGTTCCATCTAACAGTCCCCAGGGCCCTATTACCTGGATCTGGGCCTTGCTCACCCTCCCCGTTCTCTAGAGCCTTCTTGCTGATCCATATCCTTTCCAGCCTCAGGGCCTTTGCACGTGTGACTCTCTGCCAAAAACTCTCTTTCCTCAACACTGCTTCTGGTGGTTTTTCCCCAGTGATAGGGCCTCAGCAAAATGTCACCTCCTGGGAGGTTTCCCTTGCCTCTCTATTCAGCTATTTATAGCAGCCTCCTGTCATTCTTTCACACTATTTGCCACAATTTGTGTTTTAATAGTCATTTGTTCCTTTATTGGTTCAAGGGTCAGTGTTGGTGTGGTCACTGCTGAGTCCACTGTTCCCAGAAGACAGGGTCCACAGCAGGCACTCCATAAATACATGTTGCAGAAGGACTGCCCTCACTGTCTCACTCTGTGGAGTGAGGGACCTAATGGGCCCCATTTACCTATTGCCTCTGAAGATTAAAGGGCAGGAACAAGGTAGAGGGCCACTGCCCTCTGGCCTGGCATGGCTCAGAGGCAGCTTGGGGTTAGCTCAAGGCAGCTAAGCAGGTCCAGCCCAAGGACTAAGTCAAGTGGGCCGAGGAGGCTCTGAGAGTGGCCGGGGTCGGTGTGCACTCCCTGGCATGGGTGAGGACTGCTGCTGTTCTGGATGCACATTCATCTCATGTGAGGTGCTGGGGCCCAGGTTCATGTAGGTTGCTGGCAGCTGCACATAATGGTCCCCAAGCAGTGCAGACACTATCTGCTCCACTTCCCCCACTAGTACTCCGAAGGTGGGTCGTGCTGCTGGGTCCGCCTCCCAGCATTGCTGCATCACTTGGTACCTATTGGGGGAAAGGCATGTCAGGTTAAGGCAACTTCCACCCAAGAATTCTGGGCCACCCACTTGCTGTTAAACCTCTGGCAGGTCACACAGGGATGAGGATAGGTGACAGGACCTAGTACCTAGCACTGCCCAATCAGGGGCAGCTCTTCTCATCCCTATGATTGCTGTTCCAGTCCTGCCTCCCCACCCCGGCAGAGGTCCAACTACCTCAGGTGTTAAGAGCTTGGACTCCTGTGCCCTGTGCCCTGGGCTATGTGATCTTGGGCAAGTTCCTTAACTTCTCTGTGCCTCTGGGTCGTCCTCTGATCACAGAGCAGTAGGCACATAGGCTGATGCCTGTGAAGTGCTAAGCACAAGGCCCAGCTCACAAGGTACCATGGTCATCATCACAGTTCTTCCAGGAAGGAAGCCTGGGTATAGCAAGGCAGGAATTAAAAATCCTGAAGCGGTCAGGCACAGTGGCTCATGCCTGTAATCCCAGCACTTTGGGAGGCTGAGGTGGGCAGATCACAAGGTCAGGAGTTCGAGACCAGCCTGGCCAACATAGTGAAACCTCATCTCTACTAAAAATACAAAAATTAGCTGGGCATGGTGGCACACGCCTGTAGTCCCAGCTACTCGGGAGGCTGAGGCAGGAGAATCACTTGAACATGGGAGGCAGAGGCTGTAGTGAGCCAACATTGTGCCACTGCACTCCAGCCTGGGCAACAGAGCAAGACTCCGTCTCAAAAAAAAAGAAAAAATCCTGAAGCAAGAGCATGTGGGGCAGCACTAGTGGCATGCTGGTCCTGAAGCAGAGGATCCCCAGGTTTACCTGCTGGGTCCTAGTGCATGCCCCATTATCTTGGGGATGTCATTCCTGCCTGAAATAATACTCTAAGTACCTTACACACAATATCTCATATAATTCTCAGGCTCTCGGAGGGTGGTACTATTGTCTCCACTTTACAGATGAGGAAATTGAGGCCCAGAGAGGAGAAGGGCTGGACTGCTGAAGTGGACCCTATGGTGTACCACCCACATCCCCCTTTCCTCTCCCAGTGGCTGGGTGTGTTGCCTGCTGATGGTTCTTGACTGAGGCTCTCTCTAAGAATTGCCCTAGGCAGAAGAGAACTGCCTCTGCCAAGCTCACATCCTCTCACCAGGGACAGCCTGTGACTAGTAACTGATTAATGCCTGGTACAAAGACCTGGCCTGTTGGTCTCAATTTCAGAAAACTCTGGTGGGTCATCCCAGTTCAAGCAGTCCCTGTGGGATGGGCTGCAGTTTCTGTGACATTTCTCTGTCCCAGTCCTTCTTCCCTTGCCCCCAACCTCTCAGTAAATCCCCATACATAAATCTCCAGCTGAGTCTATTTCCAGGAGCCCAATCTAGATACGGGTAGGCAGTGAATTAAAGAAATGAATAATAAGAGCAAACCCAAAGCAGGTAGGACTGTGAGGAAGGCTACTCGCATCCTTCCTGGAGCACAGCCTGAGACAGGAGGCGTCAACTACTTTTACCTATGTCCTGGTTCTCTCTGTTCTAACCCAGCAGACCTGGACACTGCTCAGGCACACCTGCTACATATGAAGCTGAACCTCAGAACCGAACCCACCCCGTAGGCACTGAGGACAACGCAGCTGCCGCCATCCCTCCAGGAATGGGGAATCTGAAACCACATCCAGTGAAAAAACCTGATCTGGAGATCCAGAGGGGGTTGCTGTGGGGGTTGGAATCTTTCCTCGAGATTAAATGAGAGGAAAAGGTGGAAAGCAGACCCCATTAGTGGGAGGCGGGGAGGAGGAGTGCTGGGAAAATCAAACCACTGGCCTCAACCCCAACTCTGAGTTCAGAATGCTGTTACCATGGCAACTGTGAGGTCCTCCCAGTGTCCCATCCTGCATGTGGGTGGGACCAGTTCACAGATGAGGAAACTGAGGCCCAGCGAGACTCCCTTTCCGAGTCAACCAGAAGTTCAGTCAGGAAGCCAGGCAGGAGCTCTGTCTCCTGCCTCTTCCATGTCTCTGGGGCCCAGTTCCCTCCCCACTACCACCTCCACATACTTACAGAGAATTGGGGCAATACTCAGGCTGGGGCAGGCGCCGACCCTGGGCCAGGAAGTGGGTGAGGTCAAAAGGGTCGATGTGGGGGTATGGTGGGGCACCCCGTGTCAACAGTTCCCACAGCAGCACACCAAATGACCACTGTGGAAAGGGGGAGGTAAGGGGACTCAACTCACTCCAAATTTGGGGGCAGGTGGGTCCCCCAGGGCTTCTATCTCCCAGAGTCCTTCAGCTGGAAATGGAAGACCCCACCCTCCACTGAGAGCTCATTCCTCAATACGTCACCAGTGTCTTTCCTCTGTCTCCTCCCACCACCTCATCCTGCCCAGAGTTGGGGCTGGGCAGGCCCTGGATTATCTGTGAGGAGCCAGTGAGTTCCCAGCCTCCTCTTGCCCTGGCAGGTGTCAGATTCCATCTTACATCTGCCCAAGAGGTGGGCAGAAGGGCTTTGGGAGTCATCTACCCCGGGGACTCCCTGGGCTCAGATTATCCAGAGCTGAATGGGTGAGGCCCAGTGTTCTCGGGTGCCAAAGCCATGTGGACTATAGGGCAGATGGGGCCTCACCACATCAGACTTGGTGGTAAATCTATAGGTCTGCAGGCTCTCCAGCGCCATCCACTTCACAGGTAGGCGAGCGTGGCGATGCTGTCGAACACTATAGTATTCCTTGTCCAGGATGTCACGGGCCAAACCAAAGTCAGCCACTTTGACAGTGAATGACTCGTCCAGCCTTGGGGGTAGGGAGAGGATTACACTTAGGACTGGCCCTTACCAGGCCCCGAACCCACCTGTTCTAGGCCCTTACAGAATTTCTTTTTTTTTTTTTTTTGAGATGGAGTCTCGCTCTGTCTCCCAGACTGGAGTGCAATGGCGCGATCTCTGCTCACTGCAAGCTCTTCCTCCCGGGTTCATGCCATTCTTCTGCCTCAGCCTCCCGAGTAGCTGGGACTACAGGCGCCCACCACCACACCCGGCTAATTTTTTTGTATTTTTAGTAGAGACAGGGTTTCACCATGTTAGCCAGGATGGTCTCGATCTCCTGACCTCGTGATCCACCCGCCTCGGCCTCCCAAAGTGCTGGGATTACAGATGTGAGCCACGGTACCCGCCCACAGAATTTCAAAGCCACAGTGTCCAGTCCAAGTCTGTACTGGGCAGACAAAAAAAGTAAGGTGCAGAGAGAGGAGGACAAGGCTGGAGTGGGCCCTTCCCTGAGGCGGCCTTAAGCACCGCACACCCTCATGCCCTGTGCCTTTGCTTCACCCCAGCTACTCTGGACTCTCACATGCAGTTTCGCGCAGCCAGGTCCCTGTGCACAAACTTCTGCTCTGCGAGGTACTCCATGCCATGGGCTACCTGCAGGCCAAAGCTGATGAGGTCCTTCACGGTGGGGTTCTGGGGGCACAGGTGGGTTGGTGGGCAAGGGGATAGCAGCTCCTTCTCCAGCTGCTGCCCAGCCCCCAACCCAGAGCCAGCTGAGCACTGACCCGCTGAGGTGAGCGGATGAACTGGAGCAGGTCACCGTGGCACATATAGGGCAGCAGCACATGGGGCAGGCCCTCGGGTGGCAACATGATACCAATGAGAGCCAGCACATTCGGGTGGTTCAGGCCACGCATGAGCAGCCCCTCTCGAAGGAAGGCCTCCACCTGCTGCATCTCTGTGATGCCTACAGAGCAGTGCAAGTCAGGCACAGGGCAGGGCATCCCTTTACAAGGCTCATATGGGGAAATGGGAAATAAAGGTCTCCTGCTCAGTCAGTCAGTAAGGTGGGAACACAGAGAAAAAGAATCCTCCCAGCCTGAGGCCCCTCCCTCTGCCCTCCCATCTTCTGCTCCACTCACGACTTAGTGACTTGATGGCACATTGGATTCGATTCTGGGCCTGGTCTATGTATTCTCCATGGTAGACAACTCCAAAGTGGCCTGGTGGGAAGTAGATAATGAGTCGATGAGAGGGGCTCCAGGGCCCAAGGTTCATACCACACATTCTCATTGGCAACCAGACCTCAGAGCACTAAACTGGCCAATCTCACATTTTATTTTTAATTTTTATTTATTTATTTTTTAGATCGAGTCTTACTCTGTTGCCCAGACTGGAGTGCAGTGGTGCGATCTCAACTCATTGCAACCTCTGCCTCCTAGGTTCAAGTGATTCTCCTGCCTCAGCCTCCTGAGTAGCTGGGATTACAGGCACCCACCACTAAGCCCAGCTAATTTTTTGTATTTTTAGTACAGACTGGGTGTCACCATGTTGGCCAGACTGGTCTCAAACTCCTGACTTTGTGATTCACCCACCTTGGCCTCCCAAAGGTGAGGGTTGGGATTACAGGTGTAAGCCACCATACCTGGCCCAATCTGACGTTTTAAAAAAGCAGCAGGGCTGGGCGTGGTGGCTCATGCCTATAATCCCAGTACTTTGGGAGGCCAAGGTGGGTGGATCACGAGGTCAGGAGTTTGAGACCAGCCTGGCCAATATGGTGAAACCCCATCTCTAGTCCCAGCTGCTTGGGAGCCTGAGGCAGGAGAACAGCTTGAACCCGGGAGGCAGAGGTTGCAGTGAGCCAAGATCGTGTCACTGCACTCCAGACTGAGAGACAGGGTGGGACTCCATCGCCCCCCCCAAAAAAAAAGCAGCAGAAGCAAAGCGCAGTGCGCCTATAATCCCAGTTACTCAGGAGGCTGAGGCAGGAGAATCGCGTAAGCCCAGGAGTCCAAAGCCAGCCTGGGTAACACAGTGAGATGCTGTCTTTAAAAAAAAAATTTTTTTTTTTTTTTTTTTTTTTTTTGAGACGGAGTCTCGCTCTGTCGCCCAGGCTGGAGTGCAGTGGCGCGATCTCGGCTCACTGCAAGCTCCGCCTCCCGGGTTCACGCCATTCTCCTGCCTCAGCCTCCCGAGTAGCTGGGACTACAGGCGCCCACAACCGCGCCCGGCTAATTTTTTGTATTTTTTTTTTTAGTAGAGACGGGGTTTCACCGTGGTCTCGATCTCCTGACCTTGTGATCCGCCCGCCTCGGCCTCCCAAAGTGCTGGGATTACAGGCGTGAGCCACTGCGCCTGGCCAGGCATAAGCCTTTTTAAAAAAATTTTTTTTTGGCTGGGCGCGGTGGCTCACGCCTGTAATCCCAGCACTTTGGGAGGCCGAGGCGGGCGGATCACAAGGTCAGGAGATCGAGACCACGGTGAAACCCTGTCTCTACTAAAAATACAAAAAATTAGCCGGGCGCGGTTGTGGGCGCCTGTAGTCCCAGCTACTCAGGAGGCTGAGGCAGGAGAATGGCGTGAACCCGGGAGGCGGAGCTTGCAGTGAGCCGAGATCGCGCCACTGCACTCCAGCCTGGGCGACAGAGCGAGACTCCGTCTCAAAAAAAAAAAAAAAAAAAGGCTTATGCCTATAATCTTAACACTTTGGGAGACTGGGGTGGGAGGATCAGCTGAGGTCAGGGGTTCAAGACCAGTCTGGCCAACATGGTGAAACCCTGTCTCTAGTAAAACTACAAAAGTTAGACAGGTGTGGTGGCAGTGGCAGGCCCCTGTAATCCCAGCTACTCAGGAGGCGGAGGCAGGAGAAACGCTTGAATCTAGGAGGAAGAAGTTGCAGTGAGTCGAGATCGCACCACTGCACTCCAGCCTGGGCAACAGAGCGAGACTGTCTCAAAATAATAATAACTAAAAACTAAAAAAAAATAAAGCAGGGCCGGGTGCGATGGCTCACGCCTGTAATCCCAGCGCTTCGGGAGGCCAAGGCAGGTGGATTACCTGAGGTTGGGAGTTTGAGACCAGCCTGGCCAACATGATGAAACTCCATCTCTACTAAAAATACAAAAATTAGATGGGCATGGTGGCGCATGTCTGTAATCCCAGCTACTCAGGAGGCTGAGGCAGGAGAATCACTTGAATCTGGGAGGCAGAGGTTGCAATGAGCCGAGATCACACCACTGCACTCTGGCCTGGATGACAGGCGAGGCTCTGTCTCAAAAATAAATAAATAAATAGGCCAAGTGCGGTGGCTCACGCCTATAATCCCAGCACTTTGGGAGGTCGAGGTGGGCGGATCACTTGAGGTTAGGAGTTCGAGACCAACCTGGCCGACATGGTGAAACCTCGTCTCTACCAAAAATACAAAAGTACAAAAAAAAAAAAAAAAAAAAATTAGCTGGGTGTGCTGGCATGCATCTGTAGTCCCAGCTACTCAGGAGGTTGAGGCAGAAGAATGGCGTGAACCTGGGAGGCAGAGCTTGCAGCGAGCCGAGATAGCGCCACTGCACTCCAGTGTGGGTAAAAGAGCGAGACTCCGTCTCAAAAAAAAAAAGAAAAAGGAAAATAAAATAGTCTGGGGTGGTGGCTCATGCCTGTAATCCCAGCACTTTGGGAGGCTGAGGCGGGCAGATCACCTGAGGTCAGGAGTTCGAGACCAGCCTGGCCAACATGGTGAAATCCTGTCTCTACCAAAAATACCAAAAATTAGCCAGGTGTTGTGGCAGGTACCTGTAATCTCAGCTACTCAGGATGCTGAGACAGGAGAATTGCTTGAACCTAGGAGGTGGAGGTTGCAGTGAGCCGAGATCATGCCATTGCACTCCAGCCTGGGCAATAAGAGTGAAATTCTGTCTCATAATAATAATAATAATAATAAAATAGAATAAAAATAAAACTAAAATAAAATAAATATAATAAAACAGGCTGGGTTTGGTGGCTCATGCCTGTAATCCCAGCACTTTGGGAAGTTTAGGCAGGCAGATTGCTTGAGTCCAGGAGTTCGCGGCCAGCCTGGACAACGCGATTTGAGGCCCATCTCTACAAAAGACAAACAAAAAATTAGCCAGGCATGGTGGTGCATGCTTGTAGTCCCAGCTACTCAGGAGACTGAGGGAGGAGGATCACCTGAGCCTGGGGAGGTCGAGGCTGCAGTGAGCCATGATTGTGTCATTGCACTCCAGCCTGCGTAACAGAGTGAGACCCTGTCTCAAAAACAAAACCATAAATAAAACCAAAAATAAACAGCAGCCACATGATGGCAGAGGCTATAACCCTCCTGTGCCTGATTGATCCACACCAGAACCCACTGAAAACAGAACTTTTCTCATCCATTTTACAGATGAGCAAATGGAGGCTCAGAGAGGTTAAGTGGTATAACCAAGGTCACACAGGTTGGTGAGAAGGTTAGAGCAGAATCTGGTCCAACTGTCCCTTTAGCCTATGTCTTTTTTTTTTTTTTTGGAGACGGAGTCTCGCTCTGTTGCCCAGGCTGGAGTGCAGTGGCGCAATCTTGGCTCACTGCAAGCTCCGCTTCCCGGGTTCACGCTATTCTCCTGCCTCAGCCTCCCGAGTAGCTGGGACTACAGGTGCCTGTCACCATGGCCGGCTAATTTTTTTTGTATTTTTAGTAGAGACTGGGTTTCACCGTGTTAGCCAGGACGGTCTCGATCTCCTGACCTCGTGATCTGCCGGCCTTGGCCTCCCAGAGTGCTGGGATTATAGGCATGAGCCACCATGCCTGGTCTAGCCTATGTCATCTTGAGACTCCATCTCTGCCCCCAGCCCCACCTGGCCCCCACACCTTTGCCAATGACTCGGTCACTGTGGGTGACCACCCGCTCATGGGGAATCAGCACATCCTTGACCTCAGCCAACAGCGCAGAGTCCAGGTCCCTTAGCTGGATGGACTCTTTCCGCAGCAGTGGAACACAGGATTCATCTTCACTATTGGAGAAGGATGCTCCATGGACACAAGTGGAATCTAGACCATCAGTGGCAGGGCGTGCTGTGGGGAGAGGGAGTGAGGAGCTTGTAGGGAGAGGGGGTGGCTTTAGCTTCTCGTGCCTCCACTATCTTACCAAGGCCACTTCTGTAGTCAGAGCCCGAGTAGAGAATAGGCAGGGGTGTGGCTCCAGTAGTCTGGTCCAGGGATGCCAGGTCATCCAGGTTGGGAGGAAGAACTGTGGAAAGAGAATCCCTGGTGGCCTGGCTTTCCAAGCTCCCAGGGGCCAACCCCTCTGGGGAGGACTTAGATCCCTAAGTCCTGGGCAGAGAGAGGATGTAGGGACTTGAAGATGCCATTGATTGGGGGTAGGGGCTGAATAAAGGTAGGAGCAGAGAACTCACCTAGCTGCTTCCTCTGCCACCAGTAGCTGAAGACCAGTGCAGTGGCCAATGCGGCCACAAGCAGCAGCAAAGGCAGCAGGATACCAAGGAGCGTGCTCTGTGGGACCCCATCTGGCCCTGGCCACACCACTCTACCCAGGATGTGACATTCACCATCCACGCAGACCTGGGAGCAGGTGGCAACTCAGGCCCAGCCTGCAGGCCCTCTGCCCGTGTTTCCCAGGGAGGTCCAGCTGGGCTGCCTACCTGCAGTGGGGCACCATCCTTGCCAAGCTGCAGGGATGGGGGCAGGGGGCAGACAACCATGTCCCCCCGGAACTCGTGCTGGCAGCTCTCACCACCCACGGTCACGTTGACACCCACGCAGTCAGTCACAGCACCCAGCCCAATATACTGCAGAGAGGGTCATGAGGACCAGCCAGTAGGCTGGCCCCTACTTTCAGATCCCCAACTGTCCCTGCCCCTATCCCTTACACTTACCTCAAACTTAATGGCATGCTCCTCAGGCTTCAGTGGAATTAGGTTGGCACTGGGTGGATGGGGTGGGGTTAGGAAGCGAAAGCCAGGCAGTGTAAAGCCAGCAGCTCCATCCCCCCAGGCACTCAGATTTCCTGCCACCCATCCCTGGGGGTCTTGGACCACATATTCAGGCAGGCGGCACAACTGCTGCTCTGGAAGCTGCCTCTCACACTGCTGGGACAAATAGGTGATTAGCCAGGAACCCCACCTGTGATTGCTCCTCTCCTCAGCCCAGCACAAGGTTGGGCTGCAGCTCAGGGAACTCATCCAGCCTTCCTCCCTCCTGGCCAGCACTCACTCACCCTGCTCTCCACTGCCCTAAGCCCGTCATGGAATGACAGCACTAAGTGCCATGCTGAAGTTAGATGCTGGCCACAGATGGTGATGTGGGAGTTGCTGTGGAAGAGGGCAGGATGGTAGGCTTTGGGTGTTCTCCAAGGCTGGCTCTCTCATTCCCCAGAGGCCAGAGTGGGCAAAGAAGTGGCGCTTACCTGTAGCCACAGTTGGGGCTGATGCTTAGCACGACAGGGTCTTCTCTGTAGTGGAAGGTCCAGGAACCAGGTACCTGGGCACCCCCCACCTGCAGGCTAAGGGGGACACTGGCCACCATGGCCCCAGGGGGTGTGGCACATAAAAGCTGCCCCTCACTGACCCTGCAGGAACAAGAGATTGGGCTCAGGGTTACCCCCTTTGTAATGGCTGGGCCCACTTCCTCCAGGGGCCTGTTGCCCTCTCCCAGTTTGTCTGTTATCTCTCCCACCTGCCCCACTCCATGGTCTGTCTGAAGATAAGGTGGTCCCAGGAAGACATTCCAAGAGGGTAAGGAGGGAACAAGTTCCCCACAGCCTTGGCTGGAGCCACTGGACTCTGTGATGGGCTCTCTTGCCTCTGGGCTGAAGAGGGCAGTAGTCTTTTCTTCCTGGACCTGCTCTCCACACCACACTGACCATGTAACGAGCACTCTTCCCTCCATCCTGACAGAGTCCAGGTCTCCACCTGGATAGAACCCTGTGGCCTTCCATGCCTGCCTGGTGGTACTTACCGTGCTAGCAGACACTCAGTCCCATTGACCAGCACAGCCCGGCTGGTGCCTACAGACAGACTCTGGCCTTCAAGAGTGAGACAGGTGCCTCCTGCCCGTGGGCCAAAGAGGGGTTGCACTGCTATCAGCACTGGCTCCTAAAAGGATATAGAGGTGGCTTAGGTGGAATAGGTCTTCCACTCCAAGCCCCTCCCTTCCCGTACCACGCACTGGCCAAGGGCACAGACAGGGCAAGGTGACCTCACCATGAAAAAGAAGCCTCTCAGCATGGAGGTGCCGTCTACCCGGAAGTGCTTGCCCGGTGGCATGTTAGTCACGGTGAGGCTGACGTTGGTAGGCCCCACTGCTTGGGTGCCCAAGGGCTCCAGTTCACACTCAAACTCCTCTACAAAGTCTTTCCGGGGCACTGGTCTGGGGCACCAGGGGGAACCCCTGAGGTCAGCCAGGAATTATACAGGCCTAGCTGCATGTCTGCCACAAGCCACAGGGCTCCTCTGAGCCAGAGAATGGCGTTTCTCCACCCATGCCTCCCTCCAGGGAAGGAAGGTTCCGGCGGGGCAGAGATTAACCTTGGCTGGTCCATGAGTGAACAGACAGGAAGGGCACATGAAAACTCAAAAAGGGACAGAGACATCTCCCGAGACACAAAACAGTCAGAACCACCGCAGCTGCCCCCATCTCCCCTTGCCTCTGATAAGCAGAGAACAGGGTCTCATGGGGAAGGGGCTGCTTGGTTGCTCCCTTCAGGGAAAGGGAGGGGAGGGACCAGATTGTACCTGAGTTTTGAGCTGTCCTTGGGCAGTGGCCGGCAGGGACTTTGGCCCACCGTGATCTGATGGGTTCCCTCAGGCACCAGACCAGAAGGGTGCAGGTAGAAGTTGGAGCCACACAGGGTCAGCCTTGTACTGCCCCTTAAAGGTCCACTGTGGGGGTGGAACTGAAATGGGGAAAACAGCCTGAGTCCTCATGTGGGGTTGGGCTCTCTCAGCCCCACCTGCTTCCCCAAAGTCTCCTGCCATACCCCTTGCCTGCCCCATGCTCCAGCCATTTGGAGTCACTTGCTAGTCCTCATTCAAGCACTTTCCTGCCTCCAAGTCTTTGCATGTGTCATCCCCTCTGACAAGAATGCCCTCCTTGTAGATATGAAGGACACTCCCAGACCTGAGAAAGATTGTGATCAAGACTTGCTGACCACCACCCCAGGCCCAGCCTGTCCCACTCTTACCTGTGCCCTGCCAGGGAAGCCATACCTCAGTAAGCTTAGGCGGACAGTGGTCCTGTTGCCAGGAGCCAGGACACTCCTTCTGCCGGCCACACATGTTCCCACACCAGCCACAGCCCATGAAACGCTGTGCCCTTAGGCAACGCCCACAGGTGAGGAAGTGGCGGCAGCCAGGGCCTTGGATAGGTACCTGGAAAACCTGGGGGTAGAAGACAGGTGACTAGGGGCACCTGGAGGGGGAGATTGGGCCCTATAGACCCTCCTGGTACACTGTAGGCTAGGGTGGTAAGGCCTGCATATCAATGCCTCCCTGGATTGGATGGACAGTCTGTGATCCCACAACCCTGGCCCCAGGCCCTGCCCCTGCCCACCTCACCTGGTCCCCAGAGGCGAAGAATAGGTGGTCCCCAAGGCGACTGACATCCCGCTGCACGGGCTGCCCACTGTCACCCAGTGAGAAGTTGGACACATACAGCAAGTAGTTGAGTGACCTGGCCAGCTCCACCTAGGACAGGTTAGATGTGAGCAAAATGGGGATGGAGACAAAGACCCAGGGCCAGGGGGCTGTGGGGATGAGGACCCACCTGCAGGATACGCCCATCCGCTGTGCCCATGTGTGCCACTGTGACGTTGTCAAGGCGTGTCACATACAGTGCAGTGACCTCTACTGTTCCCAACAGCCCATTGAATAGGTCCACACGTGAGAAGCTGCTACTGACCAGCAAAGGGAAGTGGCGGCAGCTGGTGTTGGGGCTGGGGGCCTCCAGGCCAGGCTGGGAAAAGTCAGGTAAGGGAATGAGTCAGGGTTCAGCCCTGTGCCCCGACCCTTTGGGGCCTTTGTCACTGGCCACAGCAGCCCAACACTCTCACCCCTCACCTGGCCTGACTGGAGAAGGCCCTGGGCCTGCCGGTTACCATCTCGCATTGCCCCCACAGGGCTCTCAGTGTAGCAAGGGCAGGCAGAAGGTCCAGGCTGGAAGGCCCGCTCCCCATTCTCCCTGCCCCACCTTGCCATGTCCATCCTGATGGTGAGTTACCCCCATTCCATCCTCACAACCACCCCGTATATCTTTTTTTTTTTTTTTTTTTTGAGACAGTGTCTCACATTGTTGCCGGGGCTGGAGTGCAGTGGCATGATCTTGGCTCACTGCAACCTCCACCTCCCGGGTTCAAGTGATTCTCCTGCCTCAGCCTCCGGAGTAGCTGGGATTACAGGTGCTCGCCACCACCCCTGGCTAATTTTTTATATTTTTAGTAGAGATGGGGTTTCACGATGTTGGCCAGGCTGGTCTCGAACTCCTGACCTTGTGATCTGCCCACTTTGGCTTCCCAGAGTGCTGGAATTACAGGCATGAGCCACTGTGGCTGGCCCACCCCATACATCTTACAGATGAGGAAACAGGCTCAAGAGGTTTGGTCTCTTGTCCAAGGCATCATAAATGCTCAAGAGGGGAACCAAGTTGGAAGTCTCAGCTCCACAAGAGTCTTCTCCTGCCCCCTGCTGGCTCTTCTCTGCTTCTCTGTGTGCACTTCAGCAAACCCTGTCTCCTCTGGGCTTCGGTTTCCCCACTTGCATTAATTGGCCAGCACAAGGTTGGGAACATGGTCCTTCTCCCTAGACTCCAAAGGTCTTCCTGTACCCTTGGCTGCTTCCTATACCCCCCTTTAGGGTACAAAAGGGATAAACCAAACCCCTACAGCCTGGGTGCCAGAACTAAGTTCTGGAAGCTAAGGGGTACTAACCTCTCCCCTGCTCTTAGCAAGGGGGTGTTTTGGGGGCTGCAGTCATGCCCCAGGGCAGACTGTGGAAGCTCTGGGAAACCAGGACACCAGGGTATGAACTCACGGTGTTGGAGCTGAGTGTGAGGTGCAGACGGGGCTCAGTAGCCAGCCCTAGGTGCTCAGGACTCTCCCTCACCAGCCCTGAGGGCACTCCTTGAAGCAGGAGCCTCTGAAGTCTCCATCAGACCACAGAGACTTAACCCAGTCCTGAGATCTCAGCACTGATTAGCAGCCCTGGAGGCAAAAGTAGATGTGGAGCTGAGCCTTGAAACCCCATACACCCTGCGCCTACAGCTTGGGTGGGGGGGACTGGGATTTTGTCCTCACTTGAGGCAGGAAATCGGCTTGGCTTGGCCCGAGCCGGAAGCCTGCCAGGTGTTTCCAGCATGACTCAGGGACAGGTGGGGCTCTGACGGGGAATAGAGCCCTACCTTAGCCAGGCCCACACCCTAGCCTGCTTGTCTCTAGGCCCCAGGACCTTAGCTCTAGGTTCCCAGGCTTAGGTAGGGGCTCCAGGCTCCTGAAAACACATAAGTGTTCAATGTCCTATGGAGGACAGGCACCAGTTCTGAGTCCCTCAGGCCTCCTGAGGCCAACCACTACGTGGGTGCTGCCCCAGTGGCTGCATGCCCACAGTTGCTAGGCAAACACTGTACAGGGTGATTCACACACCTCCTGGGGGCCTGGCCAGACTGTGGGCAGGGACCAAGATTAGTCCTCCTGGAGCCTGGCACTGCCCAGCCGTGCTGGGTGTCTTCTGACCCACTGACCACTAGCCAAGCTGGGGAGAGGTTCTGACTCCCCACTGGGAAGGAGAAGGGGCCAGGCAGGCCTGCCCAGGCCCAGACAAGGAGTCCCCAACCCTAAAGCCTCTCAACCCAGATGTACTCAGCAGAGGGAGGGAGGCTAAAGACCCCCAACCTCACATTGGGTGTAAGTTCTCCTCCCATCTCCGAGGCATCAATAGGAGTGGAAAGGAGTCTGTCGAGAATGTCACAGCAGGCCCAGGGCCACAGGATGATGGCTAGAGAATATGAGAGCAGTAGCTGTGGGTCCCATTCCTTGGTCCAATCTTATTGCTGTTGCCTACACGATGGCTGGAGAGAGCCTAGATAGAGTCTGTTGGAAGGAGCCCCCAGTTCAGCACGGGCTTTGAGACTTCCTGCCTGGGGCAGGGCTCCAAATATGGTTTAAAAAAAAAAAAAAAAGTCTGGGATGGACCAATTCCAACCAGCCCTTCCTAGGCCTTCCCCAGATGTTTATAGTAGCTTGCACAAGACTAGAGTGAGGCTCCCGGAACTTTCTAGAACCAAGCTGCCATCCCATGAGTGCTGGGTACTCCCCCCAATCACCCCCAATCATGTCAAACAGGTTAGTGAAGCCCAGGACATGCAGGCTCCCTAACAAGCTGCCAACTTCCAAGGCCCAGGAGGCTCCCTGGAACGTGGTGGCTGGCAGAAGGATGGGGGTGGGTGTGGAGGAAGGGGAGATTCTCTGACAACTCTTGTCCCACCCTCTTTGGAAAGCAGAGCAAAACAAGGGAAAGTGAAACTGTTGGCAAGCAGCTGTGAGTCTGTGAATCTGTGAGCATCTCCCTGTGTATTTGTGTGTGGTGGTGGTGGTGGTGGTGGTGGGCGAGGGGGGCGCTATTTTTTTGCGTGTGTCCCTGAGGATATGGATGGTGGACAAGTAGGAGGGAATGCCCATCATTCTACCCAGCATTCAGGAGCTATGCTAACAGAGACACGGTTATGTAACCCCATCCTCACATAGCCAGGGAAACTAAAAAACCAGAGGCCATGATGGGCAGATAGGAGAAAGGGCAAAATGAGGTAGTCACAAGGGCCAGCCTGGCTGGGAGCCGAGCCTCCAGTGTAGCCTTTGTCTGGCTGCTTTCTCACACCACCCCAGCACTTAGGAACTGGGTGAGAGAGAATGCTTCTTTCCACCTGCCCTCCCCCTCCCAGATCCCCTCAGTGATGGAAGGGAAGCAGCCTGTGTTCAGCCACGTGCATGCAGCTCACAAGTAAGGGCCCCTTCTTTCAGCTCACCGGGTTGGGGCAAAAACTGGGTGACTGGAAGAAGTCGAGGCCTCGCCGGAGGCCTGGATGGACTGGGGATTCACAACAGCGCTCCACACCTTCATCAATTAATGTGTCCAGCAGGTCAATGGGGAAGGCACAGACGACAGAGTTGGGGCCCACGCCAGGGCCACTATCCTTGCCAGCCACAAAGACCCCAAATAGCACTTCCTGGCCCTCAGCAATGCTCAGCTCAGTGGCAAGTTGAGCACCCACTGGAGCAGAGTGGGCCACCCGCAGCACAGGGTAGGGCTGTCCGCCATCTGGGGCCCCCCGGCGCCTGCGTTTTGGAGCAAATCTGCAGTCGAGGACCAGCTCCCGATAGTCACCCAACTCTGGCTCAGTGGCGCTAAGTCGTGCCAGGCGTGTGTGCAGGGCACCAGGAGCATCAGTCACGCTGGCCGGCTGTACAGTCAGGAAGTAGACGAAGGCTCCCGTATGGAAGCTGTGCACGTATTCAATACTGTAGGAGACAAGATGCTTGGGCAGCACTGACAACGCCACAAAGCCCGGTGCAAATCCCGAGGCATCGGCCTTGAGACGCCTGATAGACACTGAGCGTGGGCTGAAGCTGGCAGCCACGGCTGCGTCCAGTGAGGATGCCACGTAGAAATAGGAGGCCTGGCCTTGCTCAACCACAGTCACACGGGTGCCCAATGGGCTGGCCACACAGTCGGGGCAGTCATCGGGCCGGTTATGGTGGGCTGAGAAGAGGCAGGCTGGCGCTGCCAGATGCACGGCTGTCCCTTGGGGATCTAGGTCATGCAGGAAGCAGCGGCCCTGCAGGCTGGAGCCACAACTGACCAGGGCAGGCAGCGCGGGCTCCAGCACCAGCACCTTTGTGTCTGTGTCACCGGAAGGGCCGTGGGGGCCTGGGCCACAGGCTGCACACGTCTGGCAGCCAGGGTCCCCAGCAGGGCCCGTGGCCAGGCTCTGGACAGACTTCAGGTCAGGCCCAAGCACGTGCAGGCGATTGCGTATGGCTACAAACACAGCACTCTCATTTTTGTCGCCCTGGTAGGTCACCATGGTCTGCACCAGGCCTCCGGCGGAGAAGCTGGGCACCATGTACTTCACGTTAAAGTCTCGAGAGGCCGCGTAGGGGGTGCGCGGGCACTGCCATTCCTTGGCCGCCGCGGGCTTGGCAGGCAACAGCAGCAGCAGTAAGAAGGACTGAGGCAGCGGAGGGAGGAGCTCCATCGAGGCGAGCTGGGACCCTAGGGGATCCCTACGGGCCTGGGCCTGGGCCCGGGCCCGGACCCGGACCTGGTTGGGGGCCCGACTCGAGGTCTGGACTGGGCCAACTTTAAGCGGCGGTCCCGACAGCCCCAAGATAGCGGACCCCCGTCCCAGGTTCCTGTGAAACCCAAATCCCTTCCCGGCCCTCGGGTCTGGGCACCTGACGCCCGCGGACGCACGGACAGCAACGCCCCAGCCGCCTCACCTGCCGCCCCAGCAGCCGCTGCACACTGGCGCTTAGCGCTCAGCCGACCAGAGGGCGCCGGGCTGGGCGGGCGGGGTCGGGCCGTGGGGGCGGGGCCGCGAGGGAGGCGTGGCCTACCCCAGGCCCTCCACCCATCCGACTCTTCCGCCCCTTGGAAGCCTGGCTCCTGTACCTTCTCTTGGCGTCTTGGCGCCTTTTTCTCAGCGGCCTGTGGGTGGATGCGCATGGTGCGGCCTGGAGAGAGGTGAGCCGCTCTGAACCGTCCCATCCCATCCCCCCACTACCGACTGGTTCGCAGCGAGAGGGGGCAGGACACTGGGCTCTTTGCTTGTGGTGGAACTAGTTTGCACTTAGTAGCAACACCCTCAGAGGCTAGTGCCCAGAGGCTTCCTGGGGGCCCGCCATGTGGGGAACAGAGACCAGGATTGTGTGGAAGACCAGAGGGGAGATGTGGGGCACTTAACAAGAGATGTTATGGGGCGCCACCCTTTGTGGGAAAGGACTGTCCTTTTTTTTTTTTTTTTTTTTTTTTTTGCTCTGTGACCTAGGCTGGAGTGCCATGGCGCGATCTCGGCTCACTGCAAGCTCCGCCTCCCAGGTTCAAGCGATTCTCCTGCTTCAACCTCCTGAATAGCTGGGATTACAGGCGTGCATCACAACGCCTGGCTAATTTTGTATTTTTAGTAGAGACGGGTTTCACCATGTTGGCCAGGCTGGTCTCAAATTCCTGACCTCAGGTGATCTGCCCCCCTCGGCCTCCCAAACTGCTGGGATTATAGGCGTGAGCCACCGCGCCTGGTGGGGACCATTCTTCCATGTGCTTCTCCTGAGCTATCAGCAACAAGATGGTCTCAGAGGAAGGTGTGTTATGCCCTGCTCTCCTAGGGCCCTAAGGGTCTTAGGATGGGATCTGGCCTTGCTGACTGGACCTCAGAGTCAGAGAGTCACATAAGTGGAGGCCCAACCCTAATTCTGGTACCTCCTCTGCAGCCTCAGTATATAGAAGCTGTATAATGGGGTTACAATCCACAATATGGGCCTTGGGGACTCCCCCTTCCTGGCTCTGCCCAGTGCACCCCTGATATGGAGGAATCATGAGCTTTGGCTCTCAGGACACTTCCAACCTGCTCTGTAGGCCTTGCTGGATCTTATTCTCTGCAATGAGAATGTGAGAATGTAGTTCTGGGCTGGGCACTGTGGCTCATGCCTGTAATCCTAGCACTTCTTTGAGAGGCCAAGGCAGGAGGATTGCTTGAGGCTAGCAGTTCAAGACCAGCCTGGGCAACATAACAAAAGTCAACAAAACAAAAAAACTGCTAAAAATTTAAAAATAAAATGTATGACCGGGCATGGTGGCTCATGCCTGTAATCCCAGCACTTTGGGGGGCCGAGGCAGGTGTACCACTTGAGGTAAGGAGTTCAAGACCAGTCTGGCCAATATGGTGAAACAAGATGGTCTAAAAACAAAAATTAGCCGGGTGTGGTGGTGGGCACCTGTAATCCCAGCTACTCAGGAGGTTGAGCAGGGAGAATGAATTGCTTGAACTTGGGGGGTGGAGGTTGCAGTGAGCTGAGATTGTGCCACTGCACTCCAGCCTGGGCGACAGAGCGAGACTCCATCTCCAAAAAAAAAAAAAAAAAAGAAAAAGAAAATGTAGTTCCGATTAGGTGATTTCCCAGAGTTCTCTCCTCTATTTATGAGGAGTGGGGGTGGGGGAGCCTAGTCCCACACCTGGATCTCAGCAGCTGCCCTTTGGTAACTGGTCCTACCAACACTAGACTGAGGCCCCTGGGGGACAACCTTAGCCTGACAGCCCCCTCAGCTAGGTGGGCCTGGACCCTGGAAGAAGGGGAAGGTCCACAGGGTGGCTTTGGGCTGTGAACTATGGGCCCCAAGGCTGTAGAGGATAAGGATTCTAGGGGAGAGAGGAACCCTCGGTCCAACAGGATTTAGCCTGGCTTGGGTATCTATATCTCCTCACTCTCTTTTCAGTCCATACTTCTGTGCCTGCATCCCCTTCCTAACCTAACCTTTGTAAGTGCTGTTCCTCCTTCCAGGAGCACTCTTTCCCTTTCCTCCTTTTGCCACCTAAATGGCACCTCCTCCAGGAAGCCTTTTTGATCCAGACTTTGCCAGGCCCCTCTCCTGGGTTCCACAGACCCAGTGCTACACCCACCCCAGCACAGTTTACTCTGGATACTTCACTCTGCCTCCATCCCCAGTGCAGGACTTCCCCCTCCTTCCAGCCTGGAGCTCCATGAGTACCTGAAGACTGAAAGAGGAAATGGAACTGGGGGCAGCCACACCCAGTGCAGGGTTGATACTGTGCCCTGAGGTGACACAAAAGACACTCCTTTTCCAAAGCAGAATTGGCCAGGAAATGAATAAACACCCTGAGAAAACCGTGGCATGGTTCCTGCATTCCACAGTCAACACATCTAAAGATAGGCAGGGCAAAACTAAAATGAAACATTCTCAGCCTGGTGCCCAGACAGGGGTTCTGGTGACCCAAATCCCACCTCCAGACTTTCAGAAGGATCTCTGGGGGTTGGGAGGAGACTTCACAAGACCTCTTAAATCACCCCACCCACCCCTTTTTGGGGGTGGGGTTGCAGCAACCATTCGTTAGTTCTCTGCTGCCACCGTGTGGCCACGCTAATGGCTGTCCCCAGGCTGAGGTCCCCTCTAAGGCAGCCTTGGTTCTCAACAGCACGGGTACACAGGAGCACCCCTTCCCCGTCTCGCCATCTGCCGCCTCTGTAGGAGGGAGCAGTCAAGGTGTGTGGGGGAAGTCAGCTAATGGGGCTCTTAAGTGCCAAGTACAAGGGCACCCCCAAGGTAAACTCACGAGGCCTGGCCCATAGCTGGCTAAGAACCTGCTCGACTGCCCTTAGCACCTGACGGCTTGAAGGAATGCTAGCCACTTTTCCCTCCTTGAGCTCTCAGTCCCCTCTGAACACTGTTCTAGAGGACTAGGTCTAGCCTCTTTCTCTAATCCCAAGATCACCTTAGCAGTAGCAAGGTAGTCTCTCCAACTGTAATATGACCACATCACACTGCAGGTTACCTGGAGTTTGAGAACCCCAGCCCTTATGGACTCCTCCAGCTTCACTGCAAACAAGTTATATTAGGTTCCTTTTTTTTTTTTTTTTTTTTGAGACGGAGTCTCTCTCTGTCGCCCAGGCTAGAGTGCAGTGGCGCAATCTCGGCTCACTACAACCTCTGCCTTCTGGGTTCAAGCAATTCTCCTGCCTCAGCCTCCTGAGTAGCTGGGACTACAGGTGCACGCCACCACACTCAGCTAATTTTTGTATTTTTAGTAGAGACAGGGTTTCACCATGTTGGCCAGGCTGGTCTCGAATTCCTGACTTCAAGTGATACACCCACCTTGGCCTCCCAAAGTGTTGGGATTACAGGTGTGAGCCACCATGTCCGGCCCGTACAGGGTTCTTACCATGTCCTTCCATTGGCACATGCTGGCTCCTTCACTAGGAACACCTTCCTTATTTGCCTGTCGTCCCACCCGTGATCTCCAAGCAGGTATACCTCACGCTCCTAGGTGCCTACAGTCCTAGGTCTGTATCCAACTATGGTCCAACTATGGTCTCCCCAGAATATATGCTGAACTACAGAGAAACAGAAACCTACAAGAGTCAGGGCAAGCAAAAGAGGCACTTAGGGGCTCACTATTGACCAGAATGCCAGTAACAGTCAGGGACAGCTAGCCTGGCATCACCCAGGCCCCAGAGGCAGTGGTTTGATGTTCTTACTAGGAGCAGAAGAGGAACAAAAGCAGAAAACAGGCATAAAAGAGAACCAGGGCATGTGTGGCAGGGTGAACAGCACCCACCAAACCTATAGCTGCTCCCCAGAGGCTTTGGAATCTGGGCTGGTAGCCTGCTGCCATGTCCATTCCAATGTGAGCCACAGTGGGGCCAAGGGCAGGGGCTGTGCTGCCATTTTCTGGGACAATAAATACAACTGTTCCAGTGTACCCTGGGCCCATGCCACCCACACAGGCTTATTCTTCAACATGGCTTGATTTTAGTGGCAGAAAATACTGGCCCAACTCTCAGAAACTGCATGAGGGTGATTCTCTCTGACAGTCTGAAGACCACATTCAGAGGACAGTTTTCTTCAATAAGTACTTCCTAGGCCTTGTGCTCCCTGGGGCCAGAACTAGAAGATCCCCCAGCAGCAAAGTGGAAGCTTTCTGCACTGTGCCCTAGGTCCTGTGGTAGAGTAAATGGGGCTCGGCTTTCACTACGGAGCCTCCTGGATGTCCATGGTGCCCCATGCAGGTCTGCCTATGCCATACTAGGGACTAGGGTGACTAAGGAGAGCCCAGTGCACGCAGTAGCATTAGCTCTTATTATGACAGGCCCACTGCCTTAGAGGGTCAACTGGGCCTTCTCTCAGACCCTCAGCTCACTCTTGGGGACCATTTGGAGGATTGCACTGGCTGAGGTAGGAGAACTGAGGCACACAGCCCTTCATGGGAAGGCCTAAGCAGGGACAGTTTCCTCAGAGGCCTGCAGCTAAAGGGAGGCTAGATTCTGAATTTCAGCTGAAGACTGAGTTGCCTCACCAGGGGCTCCCTCCAGTACCAGGGCTCAGATTCCCCCCATTTTGACCATCTCTATCTTACTCAGCTCAGCTCCTGCTGAACTACAGCAACCCATTAAACAGAGCCACAGCGAGGGCTCCCAAGGTGGTTGGGTAGTCTTTTGTGGCATGCAGTGGGGGCCCCTCCCAGGAGTGATAAGAGAGGCAGACAGCAGAAGCTCAGACTGAGTATGGGGGTGGGGGTAGGGTAGGGCAGTATGGTGCCTGAGAGCCTTTTACATATGGTAGACTTCAGCCGAACCAAAACAGCCCCAGCCCAAGATCCAACTGAGAATGTGTGTGGCCTCATGCTGCTGCAAGGGAGGGAGAAGAGGGGCTCAAATGTGCCTGTGCCCCTGTGCAGGAGCTAGGGAGGAGGATCCAGTGTCTGTATGTGAGTGAGGGTGGATGGGCGAAGGGACAAGTGACAGGGCTTGACAAGTGTCTTCCCCAAAGCACTTTAATGCACTCACCAACCCACAGTCCCTGCCTGCTGGCTGGGCAAGAGAGGCCAGCCCCCATCTGGAGGCTCCTACGGCTTCCCACACCCAGTGTGCCTGGGAAGGCCGAGCCTGCACACATTCCCATCAATAGGTGAGGGGCGTGAGAATGAAGAGGCGGTCTTCCTCTTTGCGGATCCAGCGCATCAGCTTATGGATGGCACTGACAGCTGATGCCTTGGTCCCCAGGGGGCTGTAACACATGTAGAGCTCAAAGGCGCCTGTCACCTGGAGAAGGGGCAAAGGGTCGTCATCTAGGTTAGATGCCCCTCATGGCCCACACCTAGGACCTCTGTGAAGCCCAGCCCATCCCAGGGCTGCCTTACCCAGGCCAGGAGGTTCTCGTTGGGGCCCGTGTAGTAAATGGTCTTGAGTGGGCGAGAGGCATTGTGGGCACGGCTGTGCAGGTACTGGTAGAGGCCCAGCAGCCGCTCCTGCTCCTCTTCACTGGTGTACGGGGCCTCAATCTCAGGGCTGCAGACAGGGTTGGGGGGAGTAGGTTTGCAAAGGAATGACTTCCACTGTCTTCTCTAGAGATTTAGAAACACTCTTCCTATCCAGGAAGACTCTATCATATGTCTTACCCTCCAAATACTCCCTTAGGACAGGGCATTGTCTCCCCACCACAGCAGGCACTCCAGGACAGAGCTGGGCCCACTGAGACTAGAGCTGTGTCCCCTCTTACCCCCTAAGCTCATGGTGTCTTTGGTGACTCCTCTTTGGAGAAGCCAGGTTGAGTTTAGATGTCCAAGACAGAGTGACAGATCTGGAGTAGAGGAAAGTGAACTAGGAATCCTGTGGGCCAAAAGCGACAAAGGAAGGCCATATCTTCCCAGCCCCTCTGCTGGGGGAGGGAGTAGAGGAGGGCTCTGCTTCCTGAGCTGGACCAAACTGACGCCTAAAGTAGAGTTGCTCTAGGACAAGGGACCTGAGAGACCTCTGTTCCAGTTTCCTTCCCTGGGTATACTGGGCATTTCCAGGCCTTCTGGGTAATAAAGTAGAGAGGGGTATGCTCATAGGGTGATGGAGAGTGTGAGTCTCTGGTGCCAGAGTAAAACAGACCCAGCACACTGGTCTGCTTCCAAAGATGGGGGCAGCTTCATGGCTACATCTCAGAGCTCAGGAGCAAACAGCCTCCCAACTCCACATGTCCCTGTCCCCCTACAGCAGTGCCCTCAAGGCCCTCCCTCACCTGGTGAAGAGTCCCGAGCTCTTTGACTTATAGAGGAAGTGACGCAGGTCAGGGATGCCCACTTGGGCAACGCTGTAGTAGGGTGTGCGCAGCGCCTCTCGCAGGGCTAGGTGGGCTCCACGCTTGCGAAGGCGCTCCTGGAAGCGGCGGCGGCAGTCAGAGACTGCAAAGAAGTCCTCACGGTCAGTGGAGACAAACAGCAGGCAGAGGTCAGTGTCAGGCTCTAGGTAAGAGATATGTGCGTGGAAGAAGCCGGCTGCGTTGAATTTGGGCAGGCACACGGGCGTCCAGGCCTCGCCCTCGCGGAAGGACGAGGAGGAACTAATGAGGTTGAAAAGCAGGTGCAGGTCGATGGGGTGCAGAAATTGGTCCTTTCGGCGCACAAGTGCCACGAGCTGGTTGCGGGCCAGCAGGATGGAGAAGACCAGGCTGCGCGCCCGTGCCTGCTGTAGGCTGGCACTCACAGTATCGCGCACGGCTGCTGCGAGGGGCAGGCACCGTGCCGCCCCCATCAGGAAGCTGGGGTCTCGTGCCATGAGCTGCAGCAGGTTGTCAGTGATGCGTTCTGAGCCCGAGAGCAGGCGCCGTAGGTCATAGTTCTGCTTCTGCTGGAAGATGTGGCTCAGCTGCGCACCGGTAAGAAGGCTCAGGATCTGATAGTAGATGTAGAGCAGCTCCTGCGCCAGCTCTTGTGCCGACTGCCGTGTGCGAGCCACTGCCACTAGCACCAGCGGGCTCCGGCGCACGAATACTACCTTGTAGCCATCTGAGGGCGGGATGGGAAAGAGGGATATCAGCCTCAGCCGCAGCTCCCTCCGAACACCGCTTCGCCCATCCTTTCCTCGCTCAGAGCTCTGCGCACAGTAGGGGCTTAAGGATGTTCAGGATAAAAACCCATTGCTCCTTCTCCCTGAGGGCTCAGGGCCTATCCCTGCCACTTGTTTCAAAGACTAGCTCCCTCTGAAACACACATTCTTATGCTAAGTGCTAAGTCAACTGGCAAGGGCTGGCTGGGTGGAGCTCAGGACCTGGGAGATACATATATGTATTTTTTTTTCTTTCTTTCTTTTTGTCACCTCCCCAGGGAGATTCTCACTCTCTCCAAAGGCAAAGCCCATGTCAGAGGCATCTTTGGTCCTCACCACAGCCCCATGAGGCCAGCAGTGTTGTTATCCTCTGTTCAGGTGAGGACCTTGAGGCTCAGAGAGGTAGAGGGGCTTACCCTCAGTCACATAGCACATCCCAGCCCTCTGGTCTGCAGGGGTCCAAAACCTGCTATGAATGAACCTTGGCCAGGGGAGCCCACCCCATTCCCTCTCCAGGTGGCTCACCTGCATGGATGGAGCGGATGGCGTTCTTGTCTGCCTCCAGGAAGGACACCAGGGCCACCATAACACCCATAGTGCTGGAAAGTGCCTCCTCAGACCCATAGCGGGAGTACACAGGCTTCCCTGCCTCACTCAGCACAAAGACATGCTTCTGGTGCAGGCGCCATGCCTCCGTGGCATCCTCCTCATCCCCCTCGGCTGTGCCCTCCCTGGGGGGCTCTGTGGCTGGTCGGCCAACTGCCCCTGGGGGGTCCAGCCAATCCTCAGAGCTTCCTGGCAGCATCTCCTCCTGCAGGTCCCGGGCCACACCCGTCAGCTGGGTGCTTAGCTCGCTAAAGTCCTGGCTGATCTGACGCATGTCTGCAGGCAGCGGCGGGGGACCCCTGGCACCCTCCTTGGGGCTGTCCCCAGAAGCTGCCCCATCCTCTGACTCAGTCAGGTCCTCGTAGGAACGGGCATGGACGAACATGGCACCCTCCTGCCCAGCACCTGCAGGCCAAAAGCACTGGTGCTTAGAGGGGTAGCTACTGGCAGACACTCCTACCAGCAAGGTGCCTAACGTGGTCACTCCAGCATGACTGCCTGACTTGTCAGGGTCAAGCCACTGTTCCCTTCTGCCACTGTCTGCCATGGATGATGCTTCTCTGAAACTTACAGCCCACCAGTCTCCTCCCATCATACTGGAAAGAAGACCGAAACCACTCATGGCAGCAGTGGTGGCTGGTATCTGCCTACCTCTCATTCCCATCTCCCACCCTACTCCCTTGCCCATCTTGGTCACACTGGCCAAGATCTGCTCTTAGACAGTTTCAACATGCCCCCACCTGCCTCGGGAGCTCCACACCTGCTGTCAGCTGTCTCCTATCTCCCCACGTGGCTGGCTAATTGTCACACTTCAGCTTTCAGGGAAGATGTTAGTTACTGACTTCCAACCCCAGGCACTCTATATGTCCCTCTTTGATTTCTCTTGTGGCACTTGCCAATTATCGTCCTTCTCCCCAGCTACAATGGTACCCAGCAAGGTGCAGGAACGTAGCACCTCACCCTGTGTCTGGAGCACCACCCATACTCAATGAATCTCTCTGGGAGAAAGCTCCCCTACCCTACTTAGGCCATAGCTTCTGACTGACCCCTTGTAATGGCTCCACAGCCTGTGACTGCCTCACAGCAGGGACCAGGTCAGTCTTCCTTTATTGGTTTTTTTACAAAATAGTTTAACAGATATATTTTGAGTCTCTCTTACGAATTCAGCCCTGTATCAGGCACTGGGGATATAACTGCCCTATGCTCAGTGTTCACAATCTTCTGGAAGAGAGAGATGGGCAATATATGCATAAAGAGATAAAATTATGAAATAATTAGTGTCCTATACAGAGCATGGTCAGAGCAGGCCTAACTTGTGAGGAGGGGAGAAGGAGCCGGGGAGGTGTGCTGTAGACACAGGGAACAGAAGAAGAGCCCACAATGGCAGCCAGAAAGCTCAGGGCGAACAGCGTAATATGAAGTGGAGAGGAAAGCCACATGCAGAATGAGCCTGGCCTCCTGCCTTTTCCCCAGAACCTGACAAATATCCAATGAGTGACTGACAAATGCATGAATAAGTGGAAAGCAAAAAGTGGTTGGGAATGCTAATTTCTTCCCCCACCCCCCCGGAGCCTGCTCTGGTTGGCAGCTGGCTGAGGCTGTACACTTGCCCATACCTGGCTCCATTCCCTGGGCCAGTCCTGGTGTGGGGCTCTCAGCTCTCTCCACACTGTGTCCATCAGAAGGAGTCAATGTGCCATCAGGGCATTCACTGCTTCTCTTCCTTTGCATGTCAGCAGCCATCCTTTGGGTTCTCCTGTGGGGCAAAGGCAACATCGATGGCTTTTGGCAGGGTCACAGGCATAATCAACAGTGGTACTAAGTAAAGGAAAGTGTCCTTTATCAGGACTCCACTAACTCAAATCTCTAGAAAATGGATTCTGAAAATTCCTTTCAAAAAAATATATACTGGCCGGGCGCGGTGGCTCAAGCCTGTAATCCCAGCACTTTGGGAGGCCGAGAAGGGCGGATCACGAGGTCAGGAGTTCGAGACCATCCTGGCTAACACGGTGAAACCCCGTCTCTACTAAAAAATACAAAAAACTAGCCGGGCGAGGTGGCGGGAGCCTGTAGTCCCGGCTACTCGGGAGGCTGAGGCAGGAGAATGGCGTAAAAACCCGGGAGGCAGAGCTTGCAGTGAGCTGAGATCCGGCCACTGCACTCCAGCCTGGGTGACACAGCGAGACTCCGTCTCAAAAAAAAAAAAATATATATATATATATATATACTGTTCCTTTTCTGATTATAAAAGGAAGACATATTCATTGTAAAAAAAACTTGGAAAGCACAGAAAAGTAGAAAGAAATATCAAGATTTTCCTACCATTCAGGATCTTTCACTGTTCATACATTAGTGTATTTCCTTCTAGTCTTTTTTTTTTTTTTTTTTTTTTTTTTTGAGACAGGGTCTCACTCTGCCACCCAGGCTGTAGTGCAGTGGCACAATCTTGGCTCGCTGCAGCCTCCACCTCTGGGGCTCAAGCAATTCTTGTGTCTCAGCCTCCCAAGTAGCTGGGACTACAGGTGTGCACCATCATGCCTGGCTAATTTTTATATTTTTTGGTATAGATGGGGTTTCACCATGTTGGCCAGGCTGGTCTCGAACTCTGGACCTCAAGTGATCTGCCCCTCTTGGCATATTATTGTTGTTGTTGTTGAGACAGGGTCTCACTCTGTTGCCAAGGCTGGAGTGCAATGGCACCAACACAGCTTACTGCAGCCTTGACTTGGGCCCAAGCAATCCTCCCATCTCAGCCTTCCCAGTAGCACATGCCACAGTCAGCTAATTTTTTCTTTTCTTTTCTTTTCTTTTTTTTTTTTTTGAGATGGAGTTTCACTGTTGTTGCCCTGGCTGGAGTGCAATGGCACGATCTCGGCTCACCGCAACCTCTGCCTCCCAGGTTCAAGAGATTCTCCTGCCTCAGCCTCCCAAGGTAGCTGGGATTACAGGCATGCACCACCATGCCCGGCTAATTTTGTATTTTTAGTAGAGACAGGGTTTCTCCATGTTGTTCAGGCTGGTCTCAAACTCCCAACCTCAAGTGATCCGCCCGACTTGACCTCCCAAAGTGCTGGGATTATAGACGTGAGCCACCGTGCCTGGCCTTTCTTTTCTGAGACAGGGTCTGGCTCTCTTGCCCAGGCTGGAGAGCAGTGGCACGATCTTGGCTCACTGCAACCTCTGCCTCCTGGACTTAAGCCATCCTCCCATCTCATCCTCCTGCCACTGTGCCTAAATTTTTTTTTTTTCTGAGATAGCGTCTTGCTCTGTGTCACCCAGGCTAGAGTGCAGTGGCGCGATCTTGGCTCACTGCAACCTCTGCCTCCTGGGTTCAAGAGATTCCCCTGCCTCAGCCTCCCAAGTAGCTGGGATTACAGGCACCTGCCACCATGCCCCGCTAATTTTTGTATTTTTAGTAGAGACAGGGTTTCACCATCTTGGCCAGGTTGGTCTTGAACTCCCGACCTTGTGATCCACCTGCCGCAGCCTCCCAAAATGCTGGGATTACTGGTGTGAGCCACTGCGCTGGCCTAATTTTTTTTTTTTTTTTGGAGACAGAGTCTCGCTCTGTTGCCCAAGCTGGAGCGCAGTGGTGTAATCTCGGCTCACTGCAAGCTCCGCCTCCCGGGTTCCTGCCATTCTTCTGCCTCAGCCTCACGAGGAGCTGGGACTACAGGCACCCGCCACCACGCCCGGCTAATTTTTGTATTTTTAGTAGAGATGGGGTTTCACCGTGTTAGCCAGGATGGTCTCGATCTCCTGACCTCGTGATCTGCCCACCTTGGCCTCCCAAAGTGCTGGAATTACAGGCGTGAGCCACTGTGCGCAGCCAATTTTTGTATTTTTTTTTTTTTTTATAGAGATAAGGTCTTTTCATGTTGCCCTGGCTGGTCTCAAACTACTAGGCTCAAGCAGTCCTCCCATTTTAGCCTCCCAAAATGTTGGAATTACAGGCAAGAGCCACCACGCTCAGCCTAGTCTTTTAGAAAAAGTACATAAAATGTAAATAATTAAACAAACTGATAACAGCAGCTAACAGTTATTCAGTGTCAGCATATCATGCTAAGAAGTTTCTGCGGATTAAGTTACCTAATCTTGATCACGCCTCTATGAGGCAGATGCTCCCGTCAGGCTAGCTTTATAGATGAAAGAACTGACACTGAGAGAGCTTAAGCAGCTTGCCCAATATTACTACAGGAAGGAAGTGCTGGATTTGGATCTGGGAGTTGAAACAACTCTGTATCCTGTATCCAGTGGCTCACTCCTGTAATCTTAGCAAAGATTGGAGGCCAAAGAGGGAGGATCACTTGAGCTCAGTAGTTTACTAGCTGGGGCAACAAAGTGAGACCCTGTCTCTACAAAAAATTTAAAAAACTAGCCAGGCATGGTGGCATGTGCCTGTAATCCCAGCTACTGGAGAGAGGATCACATAAACCCAGCAAGTCAAGGCTCCAATAAGCCATGACTACAACACTGCACTCCAGTTTAGGCAACAGAGTGAGACCCTGTCTCAAAAAACTAAAACTAAAAATAAATAAAAATAAAAATTAACGGAGTTGACCAATAGTTCTTTTTGGATATCTAGGTGTTTGCAGAGAAAGAAGTGAGACACAGCCAACAGGCTTGTCTTCAGGCTGAAGCCCTGCTTTTCTCTAAATATCCTTTTGTACCTTTTGAATTTGGCACAAGTTGTCTTAACAATTAAAAACAACTATAGACATGACAACTCTCAGTGCCCATATGATGGCCAGGATAGATTCAGCTGGATCTCCTTGTCCTTCCACAGCCCCAGGCCCAGGTGGAGGTGGCCACAAGTGAATGTCAGTGGTAACAGAGCCAGCTGGGTGGCTCACCAAGGGTGGTAGCAAGGCTTATGTCACCTCTAGAGTCCTTCAATGGCAGGCTGAAGGATCCTCACTTGTCAGGCAACATATAGTTCACCCAGGAGGGGATCCATTCCAGGTACCAATACTCTAAGAAAGAGGGATCTAGGTGGATGGATTAGAAGGGCAGAAACTCATGGGGCAAACACTGCAGGCAGGCCAGGGGCCCAGGAGGCACTGGTGTTAGTGTGAGCAAAGTAGACCTGAGCCTGCCTCCCAGAACACAGAGTCTGGTGGGAATAACTGAGCTCTTGTCCCCTCCTGGCTGTGTAATCTTGGGCAAACGACTCTTCCCTGAGCATGGCATAAAGTAGGTGTTCAAAAAAGTTCATGAAAAGGGTAGTCCCAAACAGACAGCCTCACCATCAGTAGCATTTGTGTGGTGCCAGCCAGTGTATGTCCAAGAACATTCTCTCTGGACCTGGCATAGCTCCAGTCAGGCAGCTCCTATGTATGTGCCCAAAGAACTAATTTTCAACCTCTTCTTTTTGTCACCTTTATGTTTTTTTTTTTTTTTTTTTTTTTTTGAGACAGAGTCTCGCTCTGTCGCCCAGGCTGGAGTGCAGTGGCCGGATCTCGGCTCACTGCAAGTTCCGCCTCCCGGGTTTACGCCATTCTCCTGTCTCAGCCTCCCAAGTAGCTGGGACTACAGGCACCCACCACCTCGCCTGGCTAGTCTTTTTTTTTTTTTGTATTTTTTTAGTAGAGACGGGGTTTCACCGTGTTAGCCAGGATGGTCTCGATCTCCTGACCTTGTGATCCGCCCGTCTCAGCCTCCCAGAGTGCTGGGATTACAGGCTTGAGCCACTGTGCCCAGCCAAGTTATGTAATTCTTTCTTTAATTGAATCTTTTGCAGAAGCTCCATGTGCAAATAGACAGGGAAGCAGAGCCTGTATCCTGATAGCTGGCCTGGTGGCCACTCCTGCACTGAGCCTGAAGGACATGGGGGGTTGGGCACCACTGCCAACAGCATCACCCCACACAGAATAAAACCAAAGAAAGAAGGTTGGGGAGATAATTGGGGATTTTCTAGCCCCCCAATCCCATCCATCAGGACAATCAAGAGTAATGGTTCCCAGCAAGGGTCAGAGCCCAGAAGGCCAAGGTGCAGGCTGCCTTGTCAGACAGTGGGCCGGAGGAACTAAGAGGCTGCATGCCCTCAACAAGGAACCTGCGGTAGCATCCACAGAGGTCCCCTCTGAGGCTGAGACTAAGAGGAGCAATCCAAAACAACCACTGCAACACCACAAGGCCCAGGATGCTGAATGCCAGGGAAACCAGGGCACGTCTAAGTCTTGAGCAAGAACATACAGGCCATGTGTAATCATAGACCAGTAATTCCAAAGCTATCCTAAAAGCCAGAGTGGGTTCTGAGAGATGAGTCTGCAGGCCGAGAGCAAGTTGCTCCTGACAGTGCCAGGGTTGTGGCCAGGGTTTCCAGGCCTATCTGGGCTCAAGCGATCCTCCTACCTCAGCCTCCTGAGTAACTGGGAACATAGGCGTGAGCCACCATGCGTGGATAATTTTTGTATTTTTTTGGTAGAAATAGGGTTTTGCCATGTTTCTCAGGCTGGTCTTGAGCACCCGGGCTCAAGCAACCTGCCTGCCTTGGCCTCCCACAGTCCTGGGATTACAGGTGTAAGCCAGCGCCCAGCCTGGAATGCCCTACATTTCTTTTTTTTTTTTTTTTTTTTTTTTTTGAGATGGAGTCTCGCTCTGTCACCCAGGCTGGAGTGCAGTGGTGCGATCTCAGCTAACTGCAAGCTCCGCCTCCCGGGTTCACACCATTCTCCTGCCTCAGCCTTCAGAGTAGCTGGGACTACAGGTGCCCACCACCATGCCCAGCTAATTTCTTTTTGTATTTTTAGTAGAGATGGGGTTTTACCGTGTTTGCCAGGATGGTCTCAATCTCCTGACGTGGTGATCCGCCTGCCTCGGCCTCCCAAAGTGCTGGGATTACAGGCGTGAGCCACCGCGCCTGGCCGGAATGCCCTACATTTCTATGTCTCCTCACTTTCCTACTCCTCTAGTTAACTTCACATCTCTTGTCTCTTCAAATGTCCATCATCTCCTTCCCTGATGGTCATACTTAGCACTATCAGCAAATCACCTTGCCTTCCATTTCACCGAGAAGACAGAAGTCATTCTAGAAGAGAACTTCCAGGGCGGGTATGGTGGCCGAGGCGGGCAGATCACCTGAGGTCGGGAGTTTGAGAACAGCCTGACCAACATGGAGAAACCCTGTCTCTACTAAATAAAAAAAATTAGCCGGGGTGGTGGAGCATGCCTATAATTCTAGCTACTCGGGAGGCTGAGGCAGATGAATCACTTGTACCTGGAGGTGGAGATTGCAGTAAGCTGAGATCGCACCCCTGCCCTCCAGCCTGGGCAACAAGAGCGAAACTCTGTCTCAAAAAAAAAAAAAAAAAAGAAAGAAAAGAACTTCCGGAGATTACCACCACCACCTCCTCGCCTCATCTGCCAGACTAGGCCTTCCCTCTCTTTTTTTTTTTTTTTTTTTGAGACAGAGTCTCACTTTGTGGCCCAGACTGGAGTGCAGGAGCACGATCTTGGCTCACTGAAACCTCCACCTCCCAGATTCAAGCAATTCTCCTGCCTCAGCCTCCCAGGTAGCTGGGATTACAAGCACCCACCACTTCACCCGGATAATGTTTGTATTTTCAATAGAGACAGGGTTTCATCGTGTTGGCCAGGCTGGTCACAAACTCCTGACTTCAAGTGATCCACCTGCCTCAGCCCCACAAAGTGATGGGATTACAGGCATGAGCCACCACACCTGGCCCCCTCTTCTTCTTTTTTTTTTTTTTTTTTGAGACGGAGTCTTGCTCTGTTACCCAGGCTGGAGTGCAGTGGCCGGATCTCAGCTCACTGCAAGCTCCGCCTCCCGGGTTCAGGCCATTCTCCTGCCTCAGCCTCCCGAGTAGCTGGGACTACAGGCGCCCGCCGCCTCACCCGGCTAGTTTTTTGTATTTTTTAGTGGAGACGGGGTTTCACCGTTTTAGCCAGGATGGTCTCGATCTCCTGACCTCGTGATCCGCCCGTCTCAGCCTCCCAAAGTGCTAGGATTACAGGCTTGAGCCACCGCGCCCGGCCTGGCCCCCTCTTCTTACTAAAGATGAGCTGTTCATGCTCCATAGAGGCTAACTCCTCCATGTGTACACCAGATCCCAGCCCCTGTCCTACTCAGGTACATGGCTTCAGCAGCTGTCCCTCCTCATCAGTTTCCCCTCCTCCCTTATCCATTACCAATATGGTGATATTTCTTTTTCTTTTTTTTTTTTTTTTTTTTGAGGCGGAGTCTCGCTCTGTTGCCCAGGCTGGAGTGCAGTGGCCGGATCTCGGCTCACTGCAAGCTCCGCCTCCCGGATTTATGCCATTCTCCTGCCTCAGCCTCCCGAGTAGCTGGGACTACAGGCGCCCGCCACCTCACCCGGCTAGTTTTTTGTATTTTTTAGTAGAGACGGGGTTTCACTGTGTTAGCCAGGATGGTCTCGATCTCCTGACCTCGTGATCCGCCCGTCTCGGCCTCCCAAAGTGCTGGGATTACAGGCTTGAGCCACCGCGCCCGGCCAATATGGTGATATTTCTTCTGTCTTCAAAACCCCCTCACAGCAGGGCTTGATGGCTCATGCCTGTCATCCTAGCACTTTGGGAGGCCTAGGTGGGCAAACCGCTTAAGCTTAGGAGTTTGAGACCAGCTTAGGCAACATGGTGAAACCCCATTTCTACAAAAAGTACAAAAGATTAACTAGGTGTAGTGGCATGCACCTGTAGTCCCAGCTACTTGAGAGGCTGAGGTGGGAAAATCACCTGATCCCAGGAGGTCCAGGCTGCAGTGAGCGGTGATCATACCACTGCATTCCAGCCTGGGTAAAGGGAGTGAGATCCTGTCTCAAAAATAAAAACCAAACAAAAAACACCCTCCTTTGGGGCTGTTCACATTGCAATAATTCATTGAGCTATACTTATGATTTGTGAACTTTTCTGTATGTTTGTTTTATTTCAAAGTTAAAACAAAACAAACTTCCCCTTAACTCTACATTCCCCACTAGCTACCAACCCATTTTTCTGTTGCCCTTTATAAAAAAACAAACAAACGCCCTCAAAATGGCAAATAATATTTGGAGTTTGCATTAGTCAGGTAGGCTAGACTATTCTGTGTAACAAATGGATGCCAAATGCTAGAGATTTTATACCCAAAGATCTTTTTTTATTTTTTGAGACGGAGTCTTACTCTGTCACCCAGGCCGGACCACAGTAGTGCCAGCTCGGCTCACTGCAACCTCTGCCTCCTGGGTTCAAGCGATTCTCCTCCCTCAGCCTCCCGAGCAGCTGGGATTATAGGCGCCCACCACCACATCTGGCTAATTTTTGTATTTTTAGTAGAGATGGGGTTTCACTATGTTGGCCAGGCTGGTCTCAAACTCCTGACCTCAGGTGATCTGCCCACCTTGGCTTTCCAAAATGCTGGGATTACAGGCATGAGCCACTGCACCCAGACCCAAAGACGTATTTTTTGCTCACACAAAATCTACTGTGGGACTGGTAGCAATTCACAGTAGCTCCATTCCAAGCAGTGATTCAGGAATCCAAGCTATTAGCACCCTATAGTAGCCATTTGAAACACATGCCTTCCGCATCACCTGGCAGGGGAAGACAGAGATGGAGGATCACATACCAGCTCTTAAATACTTTGTAGCTCACATTGACCAGAACCAGTGATGTGGCCAGAGGGACTGGGAAATGTATGAAGCTCATGGATATCTGGAAAGCAGGAATTGTCCCTGCCACAGCCTCTCCATTTCTCCCATTCTCTCTAAACCAGTTCTGAACAGAATCTCACCTCCATTACTCCACCAACACTGCTCCCATCAAGGTCACCAACGACTGCCAGGATCATCTTACTTCACCCATAAACAATAGATAATTTGGTTATTTCCTCTCTCGAAACATTTTCTCCTCTTTTATGGCACACCACTCCTTTCTTGGCTCTCTTCTGACCTCATGGACTATTCCTTCTGAGTCCTTTTTGCAGTTCTTACTGTAAAGGGGCACAGAATTCAGTCTTTGGACCTCTTCTCTGTCTTCACTCAATCCCTTGGTGATCTCATTTGGTCTCATAGTTTTAAATTCCCTCTACATATTAATAATTTTTTTTTTTTTTATCTCCAGCCCCAATCTCTTTTCTGACTTAAAGAGGCACACACATTTAACTGTCTACTTAACGTTATCTCAAGGTTATATGCCTCAAACTGAACTCCTTAAAAAAGCCATCTCCCGGCCGGGCGCGGTGGCTCAAGCCTGTAATCCCAGCACTTTGGGAGGCCCAGACGGGCGGATCACGAGGTCGGGAGATCGAGACCATCCTGGCTAACACGGTGAAACCCCATCTCTACTAAAAAAATACAAAAAACTAGCCGGGCGAGGTGGCGGGCGCCTGTAGTCCCAGCTACTCGGGAGGCTGAGGCAGGAGAATGGCGTGAACCCGGGAGGCGGAGCTTGCAGTGAGCTGAGATCCGGCCACTGCACTCCAGCCTGGGCGACAGAGCGAGACTCCGTCTCAAAAAAAAAAAAAAAAAAAGCCATCTCCTAGCCAGGCACGGTAGCTCTCGCCTATAATCCCAGCACTTTGGGAGGCTGAGGAGGGTGGATCACAAGGTCAGAAGTTCGAGACCAGCCTGGCCAACCTGGTGAAACCCTGTCTTTACTAAACATATGAAAATTAGCTGGGTGTGGTGGCGCATGCCTGTAATCCCAGCTACTCAGGAAGCTGAGGCAGGAGAATTGCTTGAATCCGGGAGGCGGAGGTTGCAATGAGCCAAGATCACACCACTGCACTCTAGCCGGGGTGGCAGAGCCAGATTCTGTCTCAAAAGAAAAAGGTCATCTCCTTAAAAAGTTGCTCCTGGTTGTGTGTGGTGGCTCACACCTGTAATCCTAGCACTTTGGGAGGCCAAAGCAGGCAGATTACTTGAGCAAAGGAGTTCAAGACTAGCCTAGGCAATATGGCAACCCTGCCTCTACAAAAATACAAAAATTAGCCAGGCGTGGTGGCACGTGTCTGTGGTCCCAGTTACTCAGGAGGCTAAGGTGGGAGGATCACTGGAACCTGGGAGGCAGAGCTTGCTTGCAATAAGCCAAGATCGCGCCACCGCATTCCAGCCTGGGCGATAAGAGTGAGACCCTGTCTTTTTTTTTTTTTTTTTGAGACAGAATCTGGCTCTGTTGCCCAGGCTGGAGTGCAGTGGCGTGATCTCAGCTCACTGCAAGCTCCGCCTCCCAGGTTCACGCCGTTCTTCTGCCTCAGCCTCCTGAGTAGCTGGGACTACAGGCGCCCGCCACCATGCCCGGCTAAGTTTTTGTATTTTTTAGTAGAGACGGGGTTTCACCATGCTAGCCAAGATGGTCTCAATCTCCTGACCTCGTGATCCGCCCGCCTCAGCCTCCCAAAGTGCTGGGATTACAGGATGAGCCACCATGCCCAGCCGGTAGAGACCCTGTCTTTAAAAAGAAAAAAAGGCCAGATGCTGTGGATCACGCCTGTAATCCCAGCACTTTGGGAGGCTGAGGTGGGCGGATCACCATATCAGGATATGGAGACCATTCTGGCTAACACGGGGAAACCCATCTCTACTAAAATACAAAAAATTAGCCAGGCGTGGCAGCACTTTTTTTTTTTTTTTTTAAGAGATGGGGTCTTGCTCTGTCACCAAGTCTGGAGTGCAGTGGCTATTCACAGGTGGAATCACCACCCCACCATGCACTACAGCCCCAAATTCCTGGGCTCAAGTGAACTTCCTGCCTCAGCCTTCCGAGTAGCAGGGACTACAGGCACTTACCACTTCTCCCAGAGTTTTCACCATCTCAGTAAAAGACAATTTCATGGCTGGGCATAGTGGCTCATGCCTGTAATCCCAGCACTCTGGGAGGCCAAGGGGGGTGGATCACCTGAGGTCAGGAGTTTAAGACCAGCCTGGCCAACTTGGTGAAATCCCATCTCTACTAAAAATACAAAATTAGCCAGGTGTGGTAGTGAATGCCTGTAATCCCAGCTACTTGGGAGGCTGAGGCAGGAGAATCACTTGAACCCATGAGGCAGAGGTTGCAGTGAGCCAAGATCATGCCATTGCACTCCAGCCTGGGCAATAAGAGCAAAGCTCTGTCTCAAAAAAAAAAAAAAAAAAAAAAAAGAAGGAAAGGAAAAGAAAGGAGAGGAAAAAGGAAAGGAAAGGAAAGGAAAGACAACCGGGCGCAGTGGCTCATGCCTGTAATCCCAGCACTTTGGGAGGCCGAGGTGGGCAGATCATGAGGTCAGGAGATTGAGACCATCCTGGCTAACACAGTGAAACCCTGTCTCTATTAAAAATACAAAAAATTAGCTGGGTATGGTGGCGCATGCCTGTAATTCCAGCTACCCCAGGAGGCTGAAGCAGGAGAATCGCTTAAACACAGGAGGCGGAGGTTGAGATTGTGCCACCACACTCCACCCTGGGTGACAGAGTGAGACTCTGTCAGGAAGGAAGGAAGGAAGGAATGGAGGAAGGGAGGAAGGGAAAGAAGGAAGGAAGGAAGGAAGGAAAAGAAAGGAGGGAAAGGTCGGGCGCGGTGGCTCAAGCCTGTAATCCCAGCACTTTGGGAGGCCAAGATGGGTGGATCACGAGGTCAGGAGATCGAGACCATCCTGGGTAACCTGGTGAAACCCCGTCTCTACTAAAAAATACAAAAAAAAAACAAAAAAAACAAAAAAAAACAAAAAAAAAAACCTAGCCGGGTGAGGTGGCGGGCGCCTGTAGTCCCAGCTGCTCGGGAGGCTGAGGCAGGAGAATGGCGTAAACCCAGGAGGCGGAGTTTGCAGTGAGCTGAGATCTGGCCACTGCACTCCATCCAGCCTGGGCGACAAAGCGAGACTCCATCTCAAAAAAAAAAAAAAAAAAGAAAAGAAAAAAAAGAAAGGAGGGAAAGGAAGTAAAGGAAGAAAGGAAGGAAAGGAAAAGGAAGGAAGCAAGGAAGGAAGGAAAGAACGAAAGAGAAAAAGACAAAGACAATCTTTTTTTTTTGAGACAGTCTTGCTCTGTTACCCAGGCTGGAGTGCAAAGGCGCAATCTCAGCTCACTGCAACAGTGTGATCTCAGCTCCACCTCCCAGGTTCAAGTGATTCTCATGCCTCAATCTCCAGAGTAGCTGGGACTACAGGCGCATGCCACCACACTGGCTAATTTTTGTATTTTTAGTAGAGACAGGGTTTCACTATGTTGGCCAGGCTGGTCTAAACCCCTGACCTCGTGATCTGCCCGCCTTAGCCTCCCAAAGTGCTGGGATTACAGGTGTGAGCTACTGCACCTGGCCAAGAAAGACAATCTCATCCTTTCAGTTATTTGGTGAAAAACCTTGGAGTCAGCCGGGCACGGTGTCTCACACCTGTAATCCTAGCACTTTGGGAGGCCGAGGCAGGCAGATCACAAGGTCAGGAGATTGAGACCATGCTGGCTAACATGGTGAAACCCCGTCTCTACTAAAAATACAAAAAATTAGCCGGGTGTGGTGGCTCATGCCTGTAGTCCCAACTACTCAGGAGGCTGAGGCAGGAGAATTTCTTGAACTGGAGAGGTGGAGGTTGCAGTGAGCCGAAATCGCACTGTGGCATTCCGGGCTGGGCGACAGAGTGAGACTCTGTCTCATAGAAAAAAAAAAAAAAAGGAAAACCTTGGAGTCAACCCTTATGCCTCTCTTTTTTCCCCCACACCTCATATACCAAACCATGAGCAAATCCTGTCAGTTCTATTTCAGAATACAGGCACATCGAGCAAAATGTCTCTGGTTAACATTTTCACCATAGAATGCCTTTTCGTTTTTAATATCCAGCTGTGGTTGTCAGCCTTCAAGATGGTCTCTAATGATCCTCAACTCCTGCTATGCATGCCTTTGCATACTCCCTTTCCACACTGAGCAGGGCTGACCTATGCAACCAAAAGGACGCTGTAAATAACAATGTGTGGTTGGGGACAGTGGCTCATGCCTGTAATCCCAGCACTTTGGGAGGCCAAGATGGGCAGATCTCTTGAGATAGGAGTTTGACACCAGCCTGGACAACATGGTGGAAACCCCATCTCTACTAAAAATACAAAAATTACCTAGGTGTCGTGGTGGGCGCCTGTAATCCCAACTGCTCGGGAGGCTGAGGCATGAGAATCACTTGAACCCGGGAGGCAGAGGTTGCAGCGAGCCAAGATCGCACCACTGCACTCCAGCTTGGGTGCCAGAGTAAGACCCTGTCAAAAAAAAAAAAAAGAAAAAACAATGTGTGACTTCTGAGGCTAGGTCATAAAAGACATTGTGGCTTCTGCCTTGTTCTCTCGGATCACTCCCTCTAGGGAAAGCCATCAGCCATGTTTTAAGGACATGTAAGCAGCTCTATGGAAAGAACTTCATGGCAAGGAACTGAGACCTCCTGTGAATAGCCAGTACCAACTTGCTAGTCATGAGTGAGTCATCTTGGAAGCAGATCATCTAGGCCCAGTCAAACCTTCAGGTGACTTCAAAGTAATAAGAGACCCTGAGCTTGAGCCATCCAGCTAAGCTGCTCCCAAATTCTTGACCCACAAGAACTGTATGCGATAATAAATACTGTCATTTTAAGCTGCTAAGTTTTGGGATAATTTGTTACACAGCAATAGTTAACTAATATACCAAACTTATATTGATTCAGCTTATGTTTATTTATCTATCAAGAGAGGGTCTCACTCTGCCACCCAGGCCGAAGTGCAATAGTGTGATCACGGTTCACTGTAGTCTCAACCTCCCAGGCCCAAGTGATCCTCCCACCTCAGCCTCCCAAGTAGCTGGGACCACAGGCATGTGCCATCATGCCTGGCTAATGTTTAAATTTTTTGTAGAGACAGGGTCTCCTTATGTTGCCCAAGCTGGTCTCAAACTCCTTGACTCAAGTGATCTGCCTGCCTCAGCCTCCCAAAGTACTGGGATTACAGTGTGAGCCACCACACCTGGCCCAGTGTATGTTTATACAGAAAATATGTATATTTACATCATTAAAATCTTATCTATATTTTTAACAAAGTAATGTGCATTTAAAGCTTCAAATTACATTCCAAATAGAATTGATAGAAAATTACTGAGTGCCAGCCTGGCTGACATAGTGAGACCCTGTCTTTACAAAATAAAAAATTAGCTGGGTGGGGCAGCTCATGCCTGTAGTCCCACCTACTTAAGAGGCTAAAGTGGGAGGATCGCTTGAGTACAGGAGGTCAAAGCTGCAGTGAACCATGATTGTGCCACTGTACTCCAGCCTGGGCAACAGAGCAAGACCCTGTCTCAATCAGTCAATCAATGGAAAATATATTAAGTTAATGATTTCACACAGAATGTCCAATTTTCATGAAACAGATTACTGATGTTAAGTGGGAAATGCCTATATCCAGAATCTGACGACTTATCACCTCCACAACTACCACTGTGGTCAAAGCCACCAGTGTCACTCTAGGAGATTGTTGTAGTCTCCTATCCAGTCTCCCCTCTTCTGCCCTTGTCCCTGCATAATCTGTGCTTCTTACAGCAACGTGATTCTCCTGATACAAAATTCAGGTCATGCAGTTCCTCTGCTCACAACTCTGCAATGGTCCCACCTTACTCAGTAAGAAAGCCAATTTCCTCACAGTGGTGCACAAGGCCCCACTCAACATAACTCCTTCCCCATTACTTATTTGACCTCATCTCCTATCCTTTTTCCCTACTAACTGTGATTCAGTCCAGTCACAGTGACCTCCTGGCTTTCCTTAAGCCTCCTGGGCACTTTCACTTTAGAACTTTGCCCTTGCTGAACTTTCCCCCTCCACCCCACTTGACCTACTCCATTGCCTGGGCTAGTTATCTATGTGACTCAGTCCCTTACTTCCTTCAGGTTGCTATTCAAGCATTACCTTATCAATATCCCTGCTCTTTACCCCTCTTGCCCTGCTTTATTTCTCTGGATTGAAGGTTACCTGCCACAAATTTCAGTGTGGCTTTAAGCCACATGCAGAAGGAGTTCTATTTTTTTTTTTTTTTTTTTTTGAGATAGAATAGTGATGTGATCACAGCTAACTGTAGCCCTGGCCTCTCAGGCTCAAGTGCTCCTTCCACCTCAGCCTCCTGAGTACCTGAGACTACAGGCACGTGCCACCACGCCTGGCTAATTTTTTAATTTTTATTTTTGTAGAGATAGGGTCTCAGTATGTTGTCCAGGCTGTTCTTGAACTCCCGAGCTGAAGATCCTCCCTCCTAGGGCTCCCAAAGTGCTGGGATTACAGGTGTGAGCCACCACATCCAGCCAGCAAACATCTTTGGGAGGGAGATTTTTTTTTTTTTGAGATGGAGTCTCTGTCGCCCAGGCTGGAGTGCAGTGGTGTGATTTTGGCTCACTGCAACCTCTGCCTCCTGGGTTCAAGCAATTCTTGTGCCTCAGCCTCCTGAGTAGCTGGGATTATGGGTGTGCACCACCGTGCCCATCTAATATTTGTATTTTTAGTAGAGATGGGGTTTCACCATGTTAGCCAGGCTAGTCTCAAACTCCTGACCTCAGGTGATCCATCGGCCTTGGACTCCCAAAGTGCTGGGATTACAGGCATTAGTCACAGTGCCCAGCCAAACTTGTGTTTTTATCCCTCAGGCAATTAAAAAAGAAAAATGGAAAGGAAAACTGAAAGATCTCTGAAGAATGCCCAGTTCCATCACATCTATCATGTGGCCTCTGGAAATCCCTGCCCGTGGGGAAGACTTATAATTGGTAGTAGTCAGGTGTTCAAGAACAATGGCTTTGAAGTTAGAAGGACCTGGATTAACCTGGCCTGGTATCAGTTTTCTCATTTATAAAATGGGATGGTAGTATTGATTCTTTGGGTTGTGGGAAGATTAAATGAAATAATCCATGTAATTTGATTACATACTCAGCTGCTCCCATTAGCACATCCTGATTATTCTTACTTAGCATTCAGTCCATGTGTGACTGCACTTATAATACCACATGAATCCAGTGGTCTGTGCCATGTAAATCAGGCCTCTGAGATTTTGCTCAGCTTACAATGGCATATGGGCAAATATGCTTCTGACCTTGCAAAGCCAGGTGGGCCCTAGCCTGAAGCGACTCACCTTCAGGCTAGGGCTGTCTATAGACAGTTGGGAGTCAGGTCAAAGAGCTGTCTTATAGATAGCTGGGAGTTCCTCCAGGCTAACTGGTTGTTCACTGGCTCTGGAGTTGCAGGAATAGACAACTGGCTCTCTGCTGCTCCTGGAAGTCTCTCCTAAATTAAACTCCTTAATTAGCCAGGTGTGGTGGCGGGCGCCTATAATCCCAGCTATTCAGGAGGCTCAGGCAGGAGAATCGCTTGAACCCAGGGGGCAGAGGTTGCAGTGAGCTGATATCACGCCATTGCACTCCAGCCTGGGCGAAAGATCAAAACTCTGTCTCAAAAAAAAAAAAACCACAAAAAAACACAAAAAAACACAAAACTCCTTGGTCTGCCACATGCCACTGCTCTGTGACCTTGCACTTTTGGTTCAAAGAACCAGACAAGGTATACAATAGCTTACTTATTCTGTCCTCAGGGCCCACTCTCCACTGATCCCTTGTGGGCTTTAGCTGACTAAGTCCAGAGTGGCTGAGTGGTACCCAGCATGGTACGTGCCTGGGGAAGGGTTGGCGGGGGCAGGATCAGCTGGCCAGAGCTAGTGGATACTTCCTTCACAACAGTTCTCCTGCCACCTGAGATCATACAGTATCTCAGCATCTCCTAGGTCAGTCTGGGGTCCAGCCAGAGGCCTGATGAAGCAAACAGCTCTCTGTATACTTACTCTGGACACTCAAACAGGGAGGCTGAATGAATCACAGCAAAATCCACCCCAACCCCCACTGGAGCCACAACTGAGCAACTGAAGCTCCTGGGAGGCTAGAATTGAAGAAGTTAGGCAAAGGAGGTCTCTTAGAACCAGCCCCAGATGCCCCTTCTTAGGGGACCCTTCTCAGAAGCCCCAGGCCTTGCTTTTCCTAAAAGTGCCCTGCTATGCCTGTGAGCAATGTCACCAAACAAGTTGGCTCAGTCAGCCCTTTTAGTGTGCCTCTCTCACTCAGGCAGCCCTGGAGCCAAGAAGGCCTTCAGGAGCCACTCCCTACTGACTCCCTACCACTCCTGTTCCCTCTTCCTGCTTGGATAGCACTTCATTTCACCTTAACCCTTTGGAGTGGTCTGTCTGGGAAGGAGGTGCCAGGATACAAGATGTGTGGCAGACAAGGCCCAGGTTCGAGACTGTGCTATGGCTGCTTCAGCAGGATGCCTACTCCATGCTGAGATCATAGTCTGGTCCTTGTCACTTCTGGCGGTTACTTCCCTCCCTGACAAAGGGTGCTTACCCTCCCTCTGCAAACTTGTGCCCAGAAAGCGTGGCTCACCTAGTACAAGGGACAACCCAGTTGCACCAGACAAACTGGTACAAAGTCCAGCTGGGCACAGTGGCTCATGCCTGTAATCCCAGCACTTTGTGAGGCTGAGACAGGCAGATCACCTGAGGTCAGGGGTTCGAGACTAGCCTGGCCAACATGGTGAAACCTCGTCTCTACTAAAAAAATACAAAAATACAGGCCGGGCGCGGTGGCTCAAGCCTGTAATCCCAGCACTTTGGGAGGCCGAGACGGGCGGATCACGAGGTCAGGAGTTCGAGACCATCCTGGCTAACACGGTGAAACCCCGTCTCTACTAAAAAGTACAAAAAACTAGCCGGGCGAGGTGGCGAGCGCCTGTAGTCCCAGCTACTCGGGAGGCTGAGCCAGGAGAATGGCGTAAACCCGGGAGGCGGAGCTTGCAGTGAGCAGAGATCCGGCCACTGCACTCCAGCCTGGGTGACAGAGCGAGACTCCGTCTCAAAAAAAAAAAAAAAAAACAAAAATACAAAAAATTAGCTGGGCGTGGTAGCGCATGCCTGTAATCCCAGCTACTCGGGAGGCTGAGGCAGGAGAGTCGCTTGAACCTGGGAGGCAGAGGTTGCAGAGAGCTGAAATCACACCATTGCACTCCACCCTGGTCAACAAGAGTGAAACTCCGTCTAAAAACAACAACAAAGCAAAGCCCCAAGCCCTTTCCAGGTGCTGCCCCGCTCATCCCAGTCACCTCTGTTGCTTTTTGAGAAGACTCTACCGGCCGAATATGTGTTCGTTTGTTGAGGGGTGGGGGTGGGGGGTGGGGAAGAGTCCTACCTGGCCACTGCCCCCTACCGGACCTCGCCCTCCCAGCCTAAGTATGGGTTCCAGATCTCGCCTTTTGTATTCCCCAGCTGGGGGCCAGCCAGCTGAGGGACCCCAGGGAGACACAGTCTTCCCACTGCAAGCGATAGCGTTGATGGCCGTCTTCAAGCCCCTCCCTCCAAAGATGACAGCTCTCCAGTCTCTAGGTGCCTCCAGGCCACGTGGGCTGGCAGTCAACTCACCTGTTTCTCAGAGGGGCCCAGGACGCACAGAAGGTGCCGGTCACTGCCCTCTGCCAGAGCCCTGGGGGGGTAAGGGTGTCCGGCTGGGCCCGGCCTGAGGGCACAGCTTCGCGGGGCCCCGGCCCCCTGCGTACACAGACATGGCCACAGCGCAGGCACCGCGCCCTCCCACCGCCCTCAGCCGGCCGCCAGTGCAGGAAGACAGCTTTCTCCGGCCTCTCGCAGCCAAGGCCCAGCTCCAGCCGCACAGCCCGACCCGGCCCGCCCCCGGAGTGCATTGTGGGAAATGTAGTCCTTAGCGCCCGGCCGCTTGCCGCGCCGCGGGACTGGCTCTGGGTTCCTCGTCCCAGCGTAGCTGCGGGCAGGTCCCGACCCGCGTCCAGGATTGCCTCACCCGGCGCCGCCTTCTAGGGACCTGGGCGCCTCCTTAGAGCCTAGAGCCCCACACAGACCGCAGACTTGGACTCTGGGCCTCACCCTCCGAGCCAGCTAGCAGTTCATTTCAAGGGAGAGAAAGGGACGTTAGGGTTGTTTCTCCCACTGATTGTGGAAGGACAGTGCAAGTTTGAGGGACTGGATAAATGACATCAGTGGGCCCAGCCACACAGGCTGTAAAGGATGTGGGCATGCGCAAAAGTCGCACTAATTTTTTCTAAAACCGTATTTGTAGCCACGTTTTAATGTATCAGTATAATGCTCTAGAACGGTAGTTCTCAACTCTGACGGCACACAGAATATCCCTGGAAGCTTTAAAAAAACAAAACAAAATAAAACAAAAACTAGGACGGGCGAGGTGGCTCACGCCTGTAATCCTAACACTTGGGAGACCGAGGTGGGCGGATCACTTGAGGTCAGGAGTTCCAGACCAGCCTGGCCAACATGGTGAAACCCCATCTCTACTAAAAATACAAAAACTAGCCATCCTTGATGGCTCGTGCCTATAGTCCCAGCTACTCGGGAGACTGAGGTGGGATCCCAGGAGGTCGAGGCTGCGGTGAGCCCTGATCATGCCCCTGCATTCCAGCCTAAGCACCAGAGCAAGACCCTGTCTCAAAAACAACAACAACAAAAAACTAATGCCTGGACACCAGCCCTAGAGATTTTGATTTAATTGAATTTAGAGTAAGGTGGAGTGTTGGGGAACCAGGCATCACTATTGTTTTAAAAGTACCCCAGGGGATTTGCCATTGCAAAGAATCATTATTTGTAATTTCCTAGATGCAAAGCAATAAAAACAACAGGAAAACAGGCAACAACAGGCTTTCCCAAAAGGCCCTTATTTTTAGAGATGGTTTTAAAAAGCAAAAATTAGGGATCGGCACCACTGCTCATGTTTTTTTCTGAATTAATTCACTTTACAGCCTTATGGTTTATTCTCCCAACAGTTAATAGGATGAAAGAAAAAGTCAAATCACTCCTCTGACTTTCCCTCCTGCTCCACAAGCACCTGGGGGCAGTGTCCTGTCCCTCTCTGAGCCCTACACTGGAGTTAGGGTAGAGCTCCGTCCTTGGGCTTTTCTTCCAGTCTCACATGGCTGCCACCATAGCCTGCTTCCGCAACACTGACCTGTGACTGACATGGTGAAAAAGCGGTGGCCTTTCACTGAAGATGGCTTTGCGTAAGGCTATCAAGTTCTTGCACATAGTCTAAGGGAACTTTTCTCACCCCCCTGTCCCCCACTTTTAGGTAAGGACATAAGAAAATGCCCTATTCCTTAACTGAGAGTCTCTCCAGGTTTCCACAGGTCACTCAGTATTTTATCACCTCATTAGCTCAGAAGTCCACGTTCCCTCCCTTAGGGCAAGAATCATTTATACAGTTTTTTTCTCTAATTATTACACTATAAGAGTTTGAGCCATAAGCTGGGCTTGGTGGCACAGGCTTGTAATCCCAATTACTCCAGAGGCTGAAGCAGGAAGAATTGCTTGAGCCCAGGAGATCAAGTCTGAAGTGAGCCATGATCCATGGACAACAAGAATGAGAGAGTCAAGAAAGAAGGAAGGAAGGGAGGAAGGGAGGGAGGGAGAGAGAGAGGGAAGGAGAGAGGGAGGAAGAAAGGAAAGAAGGAAGGAGAGTTTAAGTCAAGATATAACATTCTCTGCTTGGTACAGAAATGTTCTGACTATATTCCTTTTCTTTTTCTTTCTTTTTTTTTTCCACTTTAGAGATGGTGGTTTCATTATGCTATGTTGACAAGGCTGGTATCAAACTCTTGGCCTCAAGCAATTCTCCCATCTTGGCCTCCCAAAGTACTGGGATTACAGGGCATAAACCACCATGCCTGGCTAATATCCTGCCTGTATTTCATTAACTTGAAGTTACACCCTATAGAATTCATCTCCATAGAAGACTAATTTAATTTAATTTATTTACTTATTTTTTTCAAACGAAGTCTCTCTCTATCGCCCAGGCTGGAGTGCAGTAGCTCCATCTCAGCTCACTGCAACCTCCGCCTCCCAGGTTCAAGCAGTTCTCTGCCTCAGCCTCCGGAGTGGCTGGGATTACAGGTATCTACCACCACGCCCAGCTAATTTTTGTATTTTTAGTAGAGACAGGGTTTCACCATCTTGGCCAGGCTGGTCTTGAACTTCTGACCTCGTGATCCACCCGCCTCAGCCTCCCAAAGTGCTGGGATTACAGGTATGAGCCACCACACGCGGCCCAGAAGACAAATTTAAAGTTTTCTTTTCTTTTTTTTTTTTTTTTGAGACGGAGTTTTGCTCTGTCGCCCAGGCTGGAGTGCAGTGGTGCGATCTTAGCTCACTGCAACCTCCGCCTCCTGGGTTCAAGCAATTTTCTGCCTCAGCCTCCAGAGTAGCTGGGTGTGCACCACCACGTCTGGCTAATTTTTGTAATTTTTGTATTTTTAGTAGAGATGGTGTTTCCCTATGTTGGTCAGACTGGTCTCGAACTCCTGACCTCGTGATTCACCCATCTCAGACTCCCAAAGTGCTGGGATTACAGGTATGAGCGACCGTGCCTGGCCAGTTTTTTGTTTTGTTTTTTTGAGACAAAGTCTTGCTCTGTCACCCAGTCTGGAGTGCAGTGGTACTATCTCAGCTCACTGCAACCTCCACCTCCCAGGTTCAAGCGATTCTCCTGCCTCAGCCTCCCGAGTAGCTGAGACTACAGGCATGCACCACCACGCCTAGCTAATTTTTTTATTTTTAGTAGAGAAGGGGTTTCACTGTGTTGGCCAGGATGGTCTCGATCTCTCAACCTTGTGATCCACCCACCTCGGCCTCCCAAAGTGCTGGGATTTTAGGTGTGAGCCACTGCACCCAGCCAATTTTTGTATTTTTAGTAGAGACGGGGTTTCACCATGTTGGCCAGGCTGATCTCGAACTCCTGATCTCAAGTGATCCGCCCGCCTCAGCCTCCCAAAGTGCTGGGATTATAGGTGTGCGCCACTGCACCCGGCCTAATTTTTGTATTTTTAGTAGAGATGGGGTTTCACCATGTTGGCCAGGATGGTCTCAATCTCCTGACCTTGTGATCCGCATCCACCCACCTTGGCCTCCCAAAGTGCTGGGATTACAGGCGTGAGCCACCACGCCCGACCAAATTTAAAGTTTTCTACCTAACTAGTTCTTTTTTTTTTTTTTTTTGAGACGGAGTCTCGCTCTGCCGCCCAGGCTGGAGTGCAGTGGCCGGATCTCAGCTCACTGCAAGCTCCGCCTCCCGGGTTCCCGCCATTCTCCTGCCTCAGCCTCCCCAGTAGCTGGGACTACAGGCGCCCGCCACCTCGCCCGGCTAGTTTTTTGTATTTTTTAGTAGAGACGGGGTTTCACCATGTTAGCCAGGATGGTCTCGATCTCCCGACCTCGTGATCCGCCCGTCTCGGCCTCCCAAAGTGCTGGGATTACAGGCTTGAGCCACCGCGCCCGGCCACCTAACTAGTTCTTGACAGTCTCCATGTTGACCTCAGGATTTCTTCCAGAATCTTACTATTCCTGTTAAGCACATCAGTTCCACGAGATAGTACCACTATCATCTGGAAGTATTACATCTACTTAGCTAAGCAAGTGGCCATATATCTCATATATTTCTTGCTAAGACTTGTGCCTAAGACATTCTCATAGACCAAATCAAGGTGGCTACTTACTAAAACATCTTAGGTTATTACTTAAAACTTTGTTTTAATCCACTTTTTTTTTTTTTTTTTTTTTTTTTTGAGATGGAGTTTTGCTCGTTGCCCAGGCTGGAGTGCAATGGTGCGATCTCAGCTCACCACAACCGCCACCTCCCGGGTTCAAGCGACTTTCCTGCCTCAGCCTCCCGGCTGGGATTACAGGCATGCACCACCACGCCTGGCTATTTTTGTATTTTTAGTAGAGATGGGGTTTCTCCATGTTGGTCAGGCTTGTCTCGAACTCCCAACCTCAGGCAATCCACCCGCCTTGGCCTCCCAAAGTGCTGGGATTACAGGCGTTAGCCACCATGCCCAGCCTTCTTTGTTTTTTGAGTCAGGGTCTTACTCTGTCACCTAGGCTGCAGTACAGTGGCTCACTGCAGCCTTGACCTCCTGGGCTTAAGTGATCCTCCTACTTTAGCCTCCTGAGTGGCTGGGACCACGGTTGTGTGCCACCACATTGGGCAAGTTTTAAATTTTTTGTAGAAATGGCATCTCCTTATGTTTCCCAGGCTGGTCTGGAACTCCTGGGCTCAAGCAATCCTCCTACCTTGGCCTCCCAAAGTGTTGGGATTACAGGTGTGAGCCACTGTGCCTGGATTTTTGTTTTTATATAGAGACAGTCTCAATATGTTGCCCAGGCTGGCCAGGAACTACTGGGCGCAAGCCATCCTCCCACATCAGTCTCCTGAGTAATTAAGACGACACACCCAGCAAGGATACACTTTAGCTACAACCTTGTAGCACCTCAGGTTCTAACATCTTCACTAAAGCTAGAAAAGAGAGGAAATATGGGGAAGAACACATCTAATTGTTACATTTCTTCAGCCTTCACTTTTCAGCTATGGCAAGTTACTTAACCTTTCTGGGCTCAGGTTTCCTTAACTACAAAAGGGGAGGCTGGGCCCGGTGGCTCATGCCTGTAGTCTCAGCACTTTGGGAAGCTGAGGCAGGTGGATCACCTGAGGTCAGGAGTTCGGGACTAGCCTGGCCAAGATGCTGAAACACTGTCTCTACTAAAACTACCAAAAAAATTAGCTGGGCGTGGTGGTGTGAGCCTGTAATCTCAGCTACTAGGGAGGCTGAGGCAGGAAAATTGCTTGAACCCTGAAGGCGGAGGCAGAGGTTGCGGTGAGCTGAGATCTTTCAGCCTGCGTGAAAGAGCAAGACTCCATCTCAAAACAAACAAACAAACAAACAAAAAAAAAAACGGTGGCTCATACCTGTAATCCAGCACTTTGGGAGGCTGAGGCGGGTGGGTCATAAGGTCAAGAGATCGAGACAATCCTGGCCAACATGGTGATACCCTGTCTCTACTAAAAATACAAAAATTAGCTGGGTGTGGTGGCACATGCCTGTTGTCCCATCTACTCAGGAGGCTCAGGTGGGAGAATTGATTGAACCGGGGAGGCGGAGGTTGTAGTGAGCCAAGATCGTGCCACTGTACTGCAGCCTGGCGACAGAGTGAGACTCCGTCTCAAAAAAAAAAAGGGGGAAAATGTCATGCAGTTATTACAAGGATTAAATGAAATAATAGATGAAGTGCCAGCACCATGCCAGGCACATGGTGTGATAAAGTGTAGCAATTATTATTACCCCAGGAGATTAGGCTTAAACCAATAATAATTAGTTCCTTAATATGGTATACCTCTTAAGAGGATAAAGTATTATCTGATAAGTGAAAGACCCATCAATAAAGGCCTAGTTTGAGAAGCAAAGTCAAAATACCCGTAATTCTTTTTTTTTTTGAAACACAGTCTCTGTTGCACATGCTAGGGTGCAGTGGCGTGATCTCGGCTCACTGCAACCTCCACCTCCCAGGTTCAAGCGATTTTCCTGCCTCAGCCTCCTGAGTAGCTGGATTACAGTGTCCACCACCATGCCCAGCTAATTTTTGCATTTTTATTAGAGATGAGGTTTTGCCATATTGGCTAGATTGGTCTCGAACTCCTGAACTCAGGTGATCCACCCACCTTGGCCTCCCAAAGTGCTGGGATTACAGTCATGAGCCACCTCACCTAGCCAAAATACCCACAGTTCTGTTCCTCCTCTTCCCTGAAAACTGTTAGCACTGGTGTGGCCTTAGTGCTCAAGGCTTAAACTTTGCTTTCCCATCTCTGCTTACTCCTTTACTCCTTTGGTTATCTCATCCATGCCTGTAGCTTTAGACATTAGCAATATGTTGATACCTCCCAGATTTGCATCTCTAGTACTGATCTTTATCCTGAACTCCAGACTGATGGAACCGACTTCTAGCTCCACATCTCACTTGTCTACTGGTTATCAGAAAACTCAACCTACCCAAAACTGAGCCCCTGCTCTTCCTACCAAAACTGTTCCTCCCATATCTTTCCCTTTCTTCCTTCATTCCAGTCCAACAGGTCTGTCTCCTGTTTCTGCTGTGGTCACACTGCTGCAAGTACCATCCTTCTGTGGTTGGATTTTTTCTTTCCTTGAGATGGGGTGTTGCTCTGTTGCTCAGGCTGAAGTACAGTGGCATGATTGTGGCTCCTCCCAAGTCTTTTTTTTTTTTTTTGACGCGGAGTCTTGCTCTGTGCCCCAGGCTGGAGTGCAGTGGCGCGATCTCGGCTCACTGCAAGCTCCGCTCCCCGGGTTCACGCCATTCTCCTGCCTCAGCCTCCCGAGTAGCTGGGACTACAGGCGCCCGCCACCTCGCCCGGCTAATTTTCTTGTATTTTTAGTAGAGACGGGGTTTCACTGTGTTAGCCAGGATGGTCTCGATCTCCTGACCTCATGATCCGCCCGTCTCGGCCTCCCAAAGTGCTGGGATTACAGGCTTGGGCCACCGCGCCCGGCCACCTCCCAAGTCTTGTAGGCTGCTGAATTTGGTTTCTGTAAGAAGGGAGATGGAAAGTTGTCAGAGGGCTCCGAACAGAGAAATATCATAACCTGACTTCCACGTTAACAGGATTCCTCTGGTTGCTGTGTGGAAAACAGACTGAAGGTGGGAAAGGGGAGAAGCAGAACTGCTAGTTGGGAGGCTGCTGCAATAATCCAACCACATTGTTTGAACCTAGGAGTTCAAGGCTGTAGTGAGCTATGATTGTGCCACTGTACTGCAACCTCCACACCTTCCTGAACCTCACATTTCTCCCAAAACAATTCTGTTTCAGACTCCTTACTGATCCTTAAAAATCCTAGTCATGCTCACACCTCAGGGCCTTTGGCCTTGCTGTTCTTTCTGTCCAGAACATTCTTTCCCCAGGTATCCCAATAACTTTGTTCCTCATCTTCTTTGGGTCTTTATTCCAAGAGCTCAGTGAGGCCTTCCCTCACAGCTCTAAAGTTACAACTCCCCCCGCCCCGAACTCCTCACTCTCCTTCCCTCCCTTATTTTTTTCCATAGCATTACCACCACCAGAGAGATTGTGTATCTTTTTTTTTTTTTTTTTTTGAGATGGAGTCTCTGTCACCAGGCTGGAGTGCAATGGCACGATCTGAGCTCACTGCAACCTCTGCCTCCAGGGTTCAAGCAATTCTCCTGCCTCAGCCTCCCAAGGAGCTGGAACTACAGGCACACGCCACCAAGCCCAGCTAATTTTTGTATTTTTAGTAGAGATGGGGTTTCACCATATTGGCCAGAATGATCTCGATCTCTCGACCTCGTGATCTGCCCGCCTCAGCCTCCCAAAGTCTGGGATTACAGGTGTGAGCCACCACGCGCAGCCTTCGAGACAGTCTTGCTCAATCGCCCAGAGCTGGAGTGCAATGGCGTGATCTTGGCTCACTACAACCTCTGCCTCCCGGGTTCAAGTGATTCTCCCGCCTCAGCCTCCCTAGTAGCTGCAATTATAGGTGCAGGCCACCATGCCTGGCTAATTTTTGTATTTTTACTAGAGACGGGGTTTCACCATGTTGGCCAAGTTGGTCTTGTACTTGTAACCTCATGATCCACCCACTTTGGCCTCCCAAAGTGCTGGGATTACAGGCGTGAGCCTCCGTTCCCGGCCTAAGTCTGCTTTATTTTTGAATGCTTAATGGGCTTTTCTTGCAGCAGACTTTTTTGATCCCATAATGTTGAATTTAGGCTATAAAATCAGGTTACCTTCCCTAAGGGTCCACTGACAGGAACACCAGATGGCCAAGACTAGCAAGTCTTTCAACAATGTAGACAATACACCTAAGAACTTGAAGCTGGCAGTTGGAAGAACATTAGCTTGAAGATGCTGGAAATGATCTGCAAACCGAGTTGTGTTGCCCCGTTTTCTGCTAGATTGCTGACTTGCAGCTTCCTTCCAGTTCCTCTGTGACCTTGCACAAATCAGTCTTGGCCAGATTTATTGCCCAAGAGCTAGCAAGACCTGTGGAAGCCGAGTGACTTTTCCTTTATGGGTCAAACCTTTAACACAGATGAAACTTTTTTTTTTTGGCTTTTTTTGAGACAGAGTCTTGCTCTGTGCCCCAAGCCGGAGTGCACTGGTGCAATCTCACCTCACTGCAAACTCCACCTCCTGGGTTCAAGGGATTCTCCTGCCCCAGCCACCCGACCAGTTGGGATTACAGGCGCCTGCCACCATGCCCAGCTAATTTTTGTATTTTTAGTAGAGACGAGGTTTCACCATGGTGGTCAGGCTGGTCTTGAACTCTTGACCTCAGGTGATCCGCCCATCTTGGCCTCCCAAAATGCTGGGATTACAGGTGCCCGCCACCACGCCCGACTAATTTTTTTTTTTTGTATTTTTAGTAGATACGGGGTTTCACCATGTTAGCCAGGATGGTCTCTATCTCCTCACCTCGTGATCCACCCACCTCGGCCTCCCAAAGTGCTAGGATTACAGGCGTGAGCCACCGCGCCCAGCCTAAGTTTTGTATTATTAGTTGAGACGGGATTTCACTATCTTGGCCAGGCTGGTCTTGAACTCCCGACCTCGCGATTTACCCACCTCGGCCTTCCAAAGTGCTAGGATTACAAGCGTGAGCCACTGAGCCCGGTATCTTTCTTTTCCTTCTTTTTTTCTGAGACGTAGTCTTGCTCTATTGCCCAGGCTGGAGTCAGTAGCACAGTCTCGGCTCACTGCCTTCCGGGTTTAAGTGATTCTCTTGCCTCAGCCTCCCAAGTAGCTGGGATTACAGGCACGCGCCACCACGCCCGGGTAATTTTCGTATTTTTAGTAGAGATGGGGTTTCACCATGTTGGCCAGGCTGGTCTAGAACTCCTGACCTCGGGTGATCCACCCGCCGAGGCCTACCAAAGTGCTGGGATTACAGGCGTGAGCCACCGCGCCCCTCCAATCAGTTGGAGATGGCTTAAACTTAGTTCCGAAGAAGCTCCCTTCCATTTCTCTCACACTAACGGACAATAAGGAGGCCTCGAGGTAGGCAGGCCAGGGCCGTACCCAAGCTGCTGGCAGGGTGCAAACCTCAGGAAAGTTAAGCCCAAAAAACTGAGAGGAAAGTACAAGAAGACCGACCAGGTGTCACAGAGCAGAGAGGCCCAACCGCAACCCCTAGCACGTCCCGCGGAGGAGGGCGGGCAAGCGCGCCTTCTTATTGGATGGCGATGGGCAGCGTGCTCGTACGCCCCACCCCAGAAGGCAAGCCCCCTGCGCGCGGGGCACGGCGGGAGTAAGAGTCTGCGGGACCTGCAGCTGTACTTCATCTCCCGGCGGGCCGAGCGCTGAAGGCAGCGGCGCGGCGCCTTTGTGGTAGCGGTGGCCCCGCGCGGAGGAAGTTCCGGTCTCCGCGGCGCTGGTTCGGTGGCGGAGGCTGAGGAGAAGGAGGAGCGGGCAGTGGAGGCTTCGCCGCCTTGGTAGGGGCCCGGGACTGGAGAGAGGGCGTGCCAGAACCTGCGGGGGAAGAGCCTGCAGACGGGCCCACTCTAGACGTTGCAGGCCTGCGCGGCCTGAAAGCTGTGGTTTCGGTGTCTCGGGGCAGCTGCGGCCTCGCTCGGGAAGAAGACCAAGCTACGGTGAGGTGAGGGAGGCGCCGCCCGTGGCGGGCCCGGGGCGGGGCCCGGCGCGGCGGTAGATTACCGGTCCCGCCGCGGAGCGGCCAGCTGTGAGGCTGGGGCCGGCGCGTGGTTGCGGCTCTGCTCGTAGACTTCGGAGCTGTAAGCGGGCTCTTCTTGCGGTTTTCCTGTTTCAGATCCAATTCTGAGGCATCACTAGGAAGGGAGTTCTTGTGCTTAGCGCGTAGTCTCGTCCTCAGACTTGGACAGACACAAGGGAGGCTCCGCCGCATCGGAGGGCACAAGAGCTCCGAGCCCGGTCGGCGGCGCGGTAGAACCTGGAGGCGGGGGAGTGGTCTGGTGGATTCTGCGCCCGTTAGGCAATGAAGGAGAAGGATGTCTTCTCGTATTCACTCTTTAGATTCCATTAGCGGTGTAAATAGGTGTTTTTCTCTTTAGTTTAGAATTGACGTTAGACTAATGGGTTCAACTTTGGGAATGCTTTTTTTTTTTTTTTTTTTTTTTTTTTTTTTTTTTTTTAAAGGAAGGGCTCTGTTTTGTAGGGTACATAAACCGTGAGCATAATTGTATTTTTTGCATATTCCAGGTTTGCCTGTGAAGGTCAGAGTAGCTGGATTTAAGTGAAGGAGTTCAGTAGACATGCAGGTGGTCACCTGGTTCATTTTCTGAACCCTGGATTGTGCCCTTGGCTTGCTAGTTTCCACCTTCCTATTGAGAAATGCCACCGGTGTGAATGATTTAAGTATGTCACCATTACTGAATTTGTGAGGTCTGTAAGGAGGAGTATCGAGAACTGGTGCGTGATGGTAGGACTGGCAGTGAAGAAAGTAACTAAATAATATGTTACCATTTTGGTGAAACACGAAAGTTGAATTTGAACCTTGTCTCAGAAGCTAGCACCTAACTAGTTACCTAACCTGCAGGACAGGTCCCAGGTCTCTCTTGATAGTTGTAGCACCTTTCCTTATAGAATTCTATTACCAGGCTGAGCCTGGTGGCTCACGCCTGTAATCCCAGCACTTTGGGAGGCTGAGGTGGGAGGATTGCTTGAGCTCAGGAGTTGGAGACCTGCGTGGGCACATAGCGAGACGCCGACTCTACAAAAAATAAAATAGCCAGGGCCGGGCACGGTGGCTCACACCTGTAATCCCAGCACTTTGAGAGGCTGAGGCCGGCGGATCACCTGAGGTAGGGAGTTTGAGACCAGCCTGACTAACATGGAGTAACCCCGTCCCTACCAAAAATACAGAATTAGCTGGCGTGGTGGTGCATGCTTGTAATCCCAGCCACTCGGGAGGCTGAGGCAGGAGAATCACTTGAACCCGGGAGGCGGAGGTTGTGGTGAGCTGAGATTGCTCCATTGCACTCCAACCTGGGCCACAAGAGCAAAACTCCGTCTCAAAAAAACAAAACAAAACAAAACAAAAAAAACCAAAACACAAAACTCAACAAAAACCAACATAGTAGAGGCAGCATTTTGCCTTATGCCCAGCTAATTTTTTGTATTTTTTTTAGTAGAGGTGGAGTTTCGCCATGTTGGCCAGGCTGGTCTTTAGCTACTGACCTCAGGTGATCCACCTACCTCGACCGTGAGCCTGGGCAACATGGCGAAACCCTGTCTCTACCAAAAAAAACAAAAAAATTAGCCAGGCAAGATGGCATGCTCCTGTTAGCCCTAACTACTCAGGAGGCTGAGATGGGAAAATGGCTAGAGCTGGGGAGGCAGAGGTTGTAGTAAGGGTAGATCATGCCACTGCACTCCAACCTGGGCCATAGAGCAAGACTCTGTCTCAAAAAAAATAAATAAATAAATAAATAAAACAAATTGTGGTAAATACATATTTTTATGTATGTTTATGTATATTTTAACAAAATTTGCCCTTTAAACCATTGTTAAGTATACAATTCAATGGTATTAATTACATTCACAATGTAGTACAAGCAACACCACTATTTCTGAAACTTTATTATCTCAAACAGAAACTTTGTAACCGGAGATGGCATGGTGGCTCACGCCTGTAAACCTAGCACTTTGGGAGGCCAAGGCGGGCAGATCACTTGAGGTCAGGAGTTCAAGAACAGCCTGGCCAACGTGGTGAAACCCCATCTCTACTAAAAATACAAAAATTAGCCATGCATGGTGGCATGTACCTGTAACCCCACCTACTAGAGAGGCAGAGGTTGCAGTGAGCTGAGATCATGCCATTGCACTCCAGCCTGGGCTACAGAGCCAGACTCCCATCTCAAAAAAAAAGAAAAAAAGAAACTGTAACCATTAAACAAGTTAACTTCCCATTTCCTCTTGTTTCTAATCTCTAATCTACTTTTTGTCTCTCTGAGTGTGCTTGTTCTAGCTACTGCAAATACTAAATGGAATCATACAGTATTGTTCTTTTTTGTGTCTGGTTTATTTCACTTAGTGTAATGGTTTCAAGGTTGATCCATGTTGGAGCGTGTATCAGAATTTCATTCCTTTTTATGGCTTAATCTGTTGTGTGTATACACCACATTTTGTTTATTAATTCATTTGTAGTAGACACTTGGGTTGTTTCTACCTTTTGACTATTGTAAATAATGCTGCTGTGATCATTGGTGTACAAATATCTCTTTGGGTCCCTGCTTTGAATTCTTTTGGGTATATACCCAGAAGGGAAATTGCTATATGGTAATTATTATTATTAATTATTTTATTTTATTTTTTTTTTTGAGACAGGGTCTTGCTCTGTTGCCCAGGCTGGAGTTCAGTGGCACAGTCATGGCTCACTGCAGCCTCGAACTCTTGGGCTCAAGCAGTCATCCCGCCTCAGCTTCCTGAGTAGCTGGGACTGCAGGCATGGGCTGCCACAACCAGCTAATTTTTTTGTTTGTTTAATTTTTATTTTTTGTGATGAAGTCTTGCCTTGTTGTCTAGGCTGGTCTCGAACTCCTGAATTCAAGTGATCCTCCTGCCTTGGCCTCCCAAAGTGCTGGGATTACAGGCATGAGCCACCACATCTGGCCCATAATTTTTTTTATTTTTATTTTTTTGTAGAGGCAGGGTCTCCCTATGTTGTTCATGCTGGTCTCGAACTCCTGGCCTCAAGCCGTTTTCCCTTCTTGGCCTCTCAAGGTACTGGGATTACAGGCATGAGCCACTGTACCCAGTTGATACTTGGTTATTACATGTTTAGCTTTTTGAGGAACCACCATACTGTTTTCCTCAATGACTGCATCATTTTACATTCTCACCAGTAATACGCAAGGGTTCCAATTTTCCCACATCCTCCCAAACACTTATTTTCTGTTTTTCCTCTTTTGGTAAATTTGTGTGTGTGTATGTGGTTTTTTATTTGTTTGTTTTTATAACAGCCATCCTAATGGGTGCGAAGTGGTATCTCATTTGTGTTTTCTTGGTTTTTGCTTGCTTGTACCTTTTTAACCATTTTTAAGTGTACCATTTAGTAGTAGTAAGTACATTCTTCTTCTTGTGCAGCCATCATAAAAATGCAGCTTCAGAACTTTTTTCATCTTCACAAACTGAGTTCCTGTACCCATTGAACAGTAAATCCCTATTCTCTCCTCCACTACCCCCTGACAATCACCATTCTGCTTTCTGTCTCTATGAATTTGACTACTCTAGGTGTCTCATGTAAGTGGAATCATATAATATTCGTTCTTTTGTGTATGGCTTATTTTACTTAGCATAATATCTTCAGGATTCATCCATCTTGTAGTACGTATCAGAATTTTATTCCTTTTTAAGGCTGAGTAATATTCCATTGTATGTATATACCACATTTTGTTTATCCATTCATCTGTTGATGGACATTTGGGTTGCTTCTACCTTTTTGCTATTGTGAATATAATGGTGCTATGAATATTGGTGTACAGGCCGGGCGCGGTGGCTCAAGCCTGTAATCCCAGCACTTTGGGAGGCTGAGATGGGCGGATCACGAGGTCAGGAGATCGAGACCATCCTGGCTAACACGGTGAAACCCCGTCTCTACTAAAAAATACAAAAAACTGGCTGAGCGCGGTGGCGGGCACCTGTAGTCCCAGCTACTCGGGAGGCTGAGACAGGAGAATGGCGTAAACCTGGGAGGCGGAGCTTGCAGTGAGCTGAGATCCGGCCACTGCACTCCAGCCTGGGCGACAGAGTAACACTCTGTCTCCAAAAAAAAAAAAAGAATATTGGTGTACAAATATCTTTTTTTTTTTTTGAGACTAAATGTTGTTCATGTCGTCTGGGCTGGAGTGCAGTGGCGCGATCTCGACTCACTGCAACTTCTGCCTCCCGGGTTCAGGTGATTCTCCTGCCTCAGCCTCCTGAGTAGCTGGGATTACAGATGTGTGCCACCATGCCTAGCTAATTTTTGTATTTTTAGTAGAGAAGGAGTTTCGCATGTTGGCCAGGCTGGTCTTGAACTTCTGACCTCAGGTGATCCACCTGCCTCAGCCTCCCAAAGTGGTGGGATTACAGGTGTGAGCCACCGAGCCCAGCCACAAATATCAAGTCTTGACTTTCATTTCTTTTGGGAGTATATATACTCAGAAATGGAATTGACAGTTGACAGGTCAAATGGTAATTCTATGTGTAATTTTTTTTTTTTTTTTTTTTTTTTTTAAGACAGCATCTTTCTTTGTTGTCCAGGCTGGAGTGCAGTGGTGCAGTCACAGCTGTCTGCAGCCCTGACCTTCTCGGTTCAAGCTATCCTCTCACCTCACCCTCTTGAGTAACTGAGACTACAGGTGCACGCCACAACGGTTAGCTAATTATTTTATTTTATTTTTGTAGCTGTGGGATTTTGCTGGGTTGCCCAGGCTTTATGTATCATTTTTTGAGGAACTGCCTTACTGTTTTCCACACTGGTTGCACCATTTTACATTCTATCAGCAGTGCACAAAGGTTTTGTTATAGACTGAATTGTGTCCCCCTGAAAATTCATGTGTTGAAGCCCTAAGCCCCAGTGTGACTGTATTTGGAAATAGTACCTTTAAAGAGAAATTAAAAAGTTAGAAGATATCACAAGGGGCCAGGCGCGGTGGCTCACATCTGTAATTGCAGCACTTTGGGAGGCCAAGGCGAGTGGATCACAAGGTCAGGAGATCGAGACCATCCTGGCTAACTCGGTGAAACCCCGCCTCTACTGAAAATACAAAATATTAACTGGGTGTGGCGGCGTGCGCCTGTAGTCCCAGCTGTGGGGAGGCTGACAACTTGATCTTGGACTTCCAGCCTCCAGAGCTGTGAGAATAATTTCTGTGGCTTAAGCCTCCCAGTCCATGGTATTTTGTTATGGCGGTCCTAGCATACTGTATAATACAGGTTTCAGTTCAGTTTCTCTGCATCCTCCACATCCTGGCCAACACTTGTTATTTTCTTTCTTCTTCTTTTTTTTTTTTTTTGGAGACAGAAAATCTCGCTCTGTTGCACAGGTTGGAGTGCAGTGACACAATCTTGACTCACTGCAACCTCCGCCTCCCGGGTTCAAGCGATTCTCCTGCCTCTGCCTCCTGAGTAGTGGGATTACAGGCACCCGCTGCCACGCCCAGCTAATTTTTGCATTTTAGTTGAGATGGCGTTTCTCCATGTTGGCCAGGCTGGTCTTGAACTCCTGACCTCAGGTGATCTGCCAGCCTCAGCCTCCCAAAGCATTGGGATTATAGGCATGAGCCACCGGGCCCGGCATTTTGTTTATTTTTGAGACAGAATCTCACAATCTGTTGCCCAGGCTGGAGTGAAGTGGCATGATCTTGGCTCATCGCAACCTCTGCCTCCCAGGTTGAAGAGATTCTCATGCCTCAGCCTCCCGGGTAGCTGGGATTACAGGCGTGTAGTGCCATGCCTGGCTAATTTTTGTATTTTAGTAGAGACAGGGTTTCACCATATTGTCCAGGCTGGTCTTGAACTCCTGACCTCAAGTGATCTGTCCACCTTGGCCTCCCAAGGTGCTGGAATTACAGGTATGAGCCACCTCACCTGGCCTATTTTCTGTTTTTTTTTTTTTTTTTCCCCCAACAGTAGCTATCCTAGTGGATGTGAAGTGGTATCTTATTGTGGTTTTGATTTGCATTTCCCTGATGATAAGTGATGTTGAGCATCTTTTCATGTTCTCATTGGCTATTTGCATATCCTCTTTTTTTTTTTTTTTTTTTTGAGATGGAGTCTGGCTCTGTCGCCCAGGGTGGAGTGCAGTGGCCAGATCTCGGCTCACTGCAAGCTCCGCCTCCCGGGTTTACACCATTCTCCTGCCTCAGCCTCCCCAGTAGCTGGGACTACAGGTGCCCGCCACCTCGCCCGGCTAGTTTTTTGTATTTTTTAGTAGAGACGGTGTTTTACCGTGTTAGCCAGGATGGTCTCGATCTCCTGACCTTGTGATCCGCCCGTCTCAGCCTCCCAAAGTGCAGTGATTACAGGCTTGAGCCACTGCGCCCGGCCCGAGTTAATTTTTTATATATTTTGTTGTGTAAGTCCCACTTTATTGTTATGCATGTGGATATTCAGTTTTCGGAGTGCCATTTTCCATTTGGGAACAAGATTATACTTTCCCCATTGGATGTTCTTGACACCTTTGTTGAAAATCAATTGCCTGGAGTTCAAGACCAGCCTTGCCAACACGGCAAAATCCCGTCTGTACTAAAAATACCAAAATTCGCTGGGCATGATGGTGTGTGGCTGTATTCCTAGCTACTCAGGAGGCTGAGGCAGGAGAATCGCTTGAACTGGGAGACAGAGGCTGCAGTGAGCTGAGATCGCGCCACTGCCCTCTAGCCTGGGCGACAGAGTGAGACATGAGAATCTGTCTCAAAAAAAGAAAAAAAAAGAAAATTGACCATATATGTGAGGATTTATTTCTGGTCACTCCATTCAGTTGATTGGTCTTTATGTCTATCTTTATGTCCTTACTGCACTGTTGTGATGGCTGTAGCTAAATGGTACACTTAAAAATGGTTAAAATAGGCTGGGCATGGTGGCTCACACCTATAATCTTAGCACTTTGGGAGGCTGAGGCAGGCAGATTGCCTGTGCTCAGGAGTTCGAGACGAGCCTAGGCAACATGATGAAACCCTGACTTTACTAAAATACAAAAATTAGGCGGGTATGGTATGTGCCTGTAATTCCAGCTGCTCGGGAGGCTGAGGCACAAGAATTGCTTGAGACCGGGTGCGGTGGCTCATGTCTATAATCCCAGCACTTTGGGAGGCCAAGGCAGGCAGATCACGAGGTCAAGAGATTGAGACCATCCTGGCCAATGTGATGAAACCCAGTCTCTACTAAAAATACAAAAAAATTAGCCAGGTGTTGTGGTGTGCACCTGTAGTCTCAGCTACTTGGGAGGCTGAGGCAGGAGGATCACTTGAACCCAGGAGGTGGAGGTTGTAGTGAGCCAAGATTGCGCCACTGTATTCCAGACTGGCGACAGAGGGAGACTGTGTCTCAAAAAAGAAAAAAGAAAAAAAAAAGAAGAATTGCTTGAACCCAGGAGCTAGAGGTTGCAGTGAGCTGAGATTGCACTATTGCACTCCAGCCTGGGCAACAGGGTGAGACTATTTACATACTCAATTTTTTTTTTTTTTTTTTTTTTTTTTGAGATGGAGTCTCACACTGTCACCCAGGCTGGAGTGCTGTGGCATGATCTCGGCTCACTGCAACATTCGCCTCCTGGATTCAAGCAATTTTCCTGCCTCAGGCTTTCAAGTAGCTGGGTTACAGGCACCTGCCACCATGCCTGGCTAATTTTTTGTATTTTTAGTAGAGATGGAGTTTCACTATGTTGGCCAGGCTGGTCTCAAATTCCTGACCTCGTGATTCGCTGGCCTCGGCCTCCCAAAGTGCTGGGACTACAAGTGTGAGCCACTGCACCCGATCCTACCCAAATATTTTACCATAATTATAAAATAATTTATTATTTTTATTTTTTCCTTTTAAATTCTTCAATCTTCTTTTGTTAATGCTCTGCTGAATCATAAAAAAATTATGAAATAAAAAGAATAGGTCTTGTTGATTCTTCTTTTTACTTACCTCCCCCTATTTACCCCATCTTACTTTATCAAAGAAAACATTTCATTTGAAACTTAACTGAAGTACATTCTCCCAGAGAGGAAAATCCTTCAGGACAACAATTTTTATTTTTATTTTTTTTGCTTGTTTTTTTGAGACCCAGTCTCATTGTGTCGCCGAGGCTGGAGTGCAGTGGCGCGATCTCAGCTCATTGCAGCTTCCACCTACTGGGTTCAAGCAATTCTGCCTCAGCCTGCCGAGTAGCTGGGACTACAGGCGCCTGCCACCATGCCCAGCGAATTTTTGTGTTTTTAGTAGAGACAGGGTTTTTACCATGTTGGCCAGGATGGTTTCAATCTCATGACCTTGTGATCTGCCCACTTTGGTCTCCCAAAGTGCTGGGTATACAGGTATGAGCCAAGGCGATCGGCCAATTTTTTGTATTTTTAGTAGAGACAAGGGTTCACCGTGTTCGCCAGGATGGTCTTGATCTCCTGACCTTGTGATCAGCCCACCTCTCAAACTGCTGGGCTTACAGGCCTGAGCCACCGTGCCCAGCCTTTTTATTTTTTAATTTTATTTTATTCTCAACCTCCTGGGTAGCTGGGATTACAGGCGCATACCACCACGCTCAGCTAATTTATGTATTTTTAGTAGAAATGGGGTTTCGCCATGTTGGCCATGCTGGTCTTGAATTCGTGGTCTCAAGTGTTATCTACCTGCCTCCGTCTCCTAAAGTGCTGAGACTACAGGCATGAGCCACTGCGCCCAGACTACACTTAAAATTTTCAAATTGAACGGCCGGGCGCGGTGGCTCAAGCCTGTAATCCCAGCACTTTGGGAGGCCGAGACGGGCGGATCACGAGGTCAGGAGATCGAGACCATCCTGGCTAACACGGTGAAACCCCGTCTCTACTAAAAAATACAAAAAACTAGCCGGGCGAGGTGGCGGGCGCCTGTAGTCCCAGCTACTCGGGAGGCTGAGGCAGGAGAATGGCGTAAACCCGGGAGGCGGAGCTTGCAGTGAGCCGAGATCGCGCCACTGCACTCCAGCCTGGGTGACAGAGCCAGACTCCGTCTCAAAAAAAAAAAAAAAAAAAAAAAAAAATTCAAATTGAGATCTTTTGGGGGGCAAGGGTGCTTCTTGCAGCCACTAATTCCAGCTCTTGAGTGCATATTAAAGTTGCTACTGTTTAAAAACTTGTAGTTGGATCCAGGGAGTGGGTAGGTGGTCAGAGTAACCCTTGCTTATTGGTGTCTCCTTGATGCTCTTAGCTGAATATCCTGTGTAGCCCACAACATTTACTTTGGGAAAAAGAATGAAAGGCAAAACATTAAAAATAGAATTACCATATGATCTAGCAATTTTACTTCTGGATATATATCCAAAATAATTGAAAACAAAGAAAAAGAAAAACAGAGTCTCGACGAGATATTTGTACCCATGTTCACAACAGCATTATTCACATTAGCTAAAATGTGGAAGCAACCCAACTATTCATTGATGGATGAATAGAAAAGGAAAATGTGGTATGTACATGTAACTGAAAATTATTCAGTGTTAAAAAGGAAGGTAATTCTGACATACTACAACATGGATGAACTTTGAGGACATTATGCTAAGTGAAATAAGCCAGTCATGTAAAAGACAAATACCATATAATTTCACTTATATGAGACACTTTGAGTAGTCAAAATCATAGAAACAAAATGGTTGTCAGGGATGGTGTGAGGGATGAATCAGCAGTTACTATTTCTTTTTTTTGTTTTTGTTTTTTGAGATGGGTTCTTGCTCTGTTGCCCAGGCTGGAGTGCAGTGGTATGATCTTGGCTTACTGCAACCTCCGCCTCCCAGGTGCAAGCAATCCTCCCACCTCAGCCTCCTCAGTAGCTGGGACTACAGGTATGTTCCACCTCGCCTGGCTAGTGTGTGTGTGTGTGTGTGTGTGTGTGGTGTGTGTGTATGTGTGCGTGTGTAGACAAGGTTTTGCCGTGTTGCCCAGGCTGGTCTCGAACTCCTGAGCTCAAGCAGTCCACCTTTTTCAACTTTCCAAAGTGCTGGGATTACAGACAAGGGCCACTGTGCCTGGCCTTTACTATATTTTATTTTATTTATTTATTATTTATTTATTTATTTTGAGATGAAGTCTTACTCTGTTGCCCAGGCTGGAGTGCAGTGGCGCAATCTTGGCTCACTGCATCCTCTGCCTCCCAAGTTCAAGTGATTCTCCTGCCTCAGCCTCAAGTTATTATTATTATTATTATTATTATTTTGTTTTCTTGAGACGGAGTCTCACCCTGTTGCCCAGGCTGGAATGCAGTGGCGCAAATTCAGCTTACTGCAACCTCCACCTCCTGGGTTCAAGTGATTCTCCTGCCTCAGCCTCCCCAGTAGCTGGGACTACAGGTGCCCACCACCACGCCTGGCTAATTTTTGTACTTTTAGTAGAGACGGGGTTTCACCATTTTGGTCAGGCTGGTCTTAATCTCCTGATCTTGTGGTCTGTCTGTCTCGGCCTCCCAAAGTACTGGGATTATAGGCGTGAGCCACCACGCCCTGCTTTATTATTATTATTATTTATTTTTATTTTTATTTTTTTGTCTGAGACGGAGTGTTGCTCTTTCACCCAGGCTAGAATGCAGTGGCACGATCTTGGCTCAGTACAGCCTCTGCCTCCCGGGTTCAAGTGATTCTCCTGCCTCAGCCTCCCAAGTATCTGGGACTACAGGTGCGTGCCACCGTGCCCAACTAATTTTTGTATTTTTAGTAGGGATGGGGTTTCACTGTGTTGGTCAGGATGGTCTCTATCTCTTTACCTCGTGATCCACCCGCCTTGGCCTCCCAAAGTGCTGGGATTACAGGCATGAGCCAGTGCGCCTAGCCCCAGTTTTTGTATTTTTAGTAGAGACGGGGTTTCAGCATGTAGGCCAGGCTGGTCTCAGACTCCTGACCTCAAGTGAGCTGCCCACTTCAGCCTCCTAAAGTGCTGGGATTACAGATGTGAGCACTGTGCCCAGCCCCTTTACTATGTTTTAAATTAGGTTACTTGTTTTTCTTTTTTTTTTTTTTTTGGAGACAGAGTCTTGTTGCCCAGGCTGCCAGGCTGGAGTACAATGGTGCCATCTCGACTCACCACAACCTCTGCCTTCCGGGTTCAAGCGATTCTCCTGCCTCAGCCTCCCGAGTAGCTGGGATTACAGGCATGCACCACCACGCCAGCTAATTTTGTATTTTTAGTAGAGACGGGGTTTCTCCATGTTGGTCAGGCTGGTCTCCAACTCCCGACCTCAGGTGATCCACCTGCCTCGGCCTCCCAAAGTGTTGGGATTACAGGCGTGAGCCACTGCGCCTGGCCTATTTTTCTTTTTGTTACTGAGTTGAAATCATTTTTTATATATTTTAGATACAAGTCACTTATCAAATATGTAATTTGCACAAATTTTCTCTCATTTAAACCAAAAAATTATACAGATGGGGGTTTTGCTGTGTTGCCCAGGTTGGTCTTGAACTCCTGGTCTCAAGTGATCCTCTGACCTTGGCCTCAAAAAGTGCTCTGATTATAGGCATGAGCCGATGTGCCCAGCTTACCTTTTTTTCTTTTCCTTTTTTTTTTTTTGAGACAGGGTCTTGCTCTGTTGCCCAGGCTGGAGTGCAGTGGTGCAATCATGGCTTACTGCAGGCTGAAACTCCCATGCTCAAGTGATCCTCCCATTTTAGCCTCCCAAGTAACTGGGACTATAGGGGCGTGCCATCACACCTTGCTAATTTTTTTTTTTTTTTTTTGAGATGGAGTCTTGCTCCGTCCTAGAATGGAGCAATCTTGGCTCACTGCAAACTCCACCTCCCAGGTTCAAGAGATTCTCCTCCCTCAGCCTCCTAAGTAGCTGGGACTACAGGCGTGTGCTACCACGCCCAGCTAATTTTTGTATTCTGAGTAGAGATAGGATTTCACCATGTTGGCCAGGCTGGTCTCGATCTCTTGACCTTGTGATCTGCCTGCCTTAGCCTCCCAAAGTGCTGGGATACCAGGTGTGAGCCACTGCACGCAGCCTTTTTTTTTTTTGAGACAGTCTCACTCTGTTGCCCAGGCTGTAGTGCAGTGACCCATTCTCGGCTCACTGCAACCTCTGCCTTCTGGGTTCAAGTGATCCTCCTGCCACAGCCTCCTGAGTAGCTGGGATTACAGGCATGTGCCACCACGCCTGGCTAATTTTTGTATTTTTAGAAGAGACAGGTTTCACCATGTTGGCCTACCTGGTCTTGAATTCCTGACCTCAGATGATCTGCCCGCATCAGCCTCCCAAAGTACTGGGCTTACAAGTGTGAGCCACCACGCCCAGCTGGACCTGGCTAATTAAAAAAAAAATTTTATAGGCTGGGCGGGGTGGCTCAGACCTGTAATCCTAGTATTCTGAGAGGTGGAGGCGGGGTAATCGCCTGAATCAGGAGTTTAAGACCAGCGCGGGCAACATGACAAAATCCTGTATCTACCAGAAATACACAAAAAAATTATCCGAGCATGGTCGTGCATGTTTGTAGTCCCAGCTACTGAGGAGGCTGAGGTGACAGAGTGAGATAAGGTCTCAGAAAAAAAAAAAAATTTGTAGAGACAAGGTCTCAGTATTTTGCCCAGGATGTTCTCAAACTTCAGGGCTCAAGCCATCCTTGTGCCTCAGCCTCCCAAAGTATTGGAATTACAGGTGTGAGCCACTGTGTCTGGCCTATGTATAGACTCTTAATTCTGTTTTCTTGGTCTGTATGTCTATACTATATCAGTGTCACACTGTCTTGATTACTGTAGCTTTGTGGTGAGTTTTGGAATTGGGAAGTGTCAGTCCTCTAACTTTGTTGTATATATTCTTTTTTTTTTTTTTTTTTGAGACGGAGTCTTGCTCTGTCGCCCAGGCTGGGGTGCAGTGGCCGGATCTCAGCTGACTGCAAGCTCCACCTCCCGGGTTTACGCCATTCTCCTGCCTCAGCCTCCTGAGTAGCTGGGACTACAGGCGCCCGCCACCTCGCCCGGCTAGTTTTTTGTATTTTTTAGTAGAGATGGGGTTTCACCGTGTTAGCCAGGATGGTCTCGATCTCCTGACCTCGTGATCCGCCCGTCTCGGCCTCCCAAAGTGCTGGGATTACAGGCTTGAGCCACCGCGCCCGGCCTGTTGTATATATTCTTTTCTGTTTTGCTCAGATATTACCGGGTTGCAAATATTTTGCACACTTTTTTTTTTTTTTTTTTTGAGATGGAGTCTTGCTTTGTCACCCAGGCTGGAGTGCGGTGGCGCGATCTTGGTGCACTGCAAGCTCTGCCTCCCAGGTTCACACCATTCTCCTGCCTCAGCCTCCCTAGCAGCTGGGACTACAGGCACACTCCGCCATGCCAGGCTAATTTTTTTGTATTTTTAGTAGAGACGGGGTTTCACCATGTTAGCCAGGATGATCTCGATATCCTGATCTTGTGATCCACCCGCCTTGGCCTCCCAAAGTGCTGGGATTACAGGCGTGCGCCACTGCGCCCCGCCTTGCACATGTTTTTAGAACTTAATACATAATAGCTTATCCTGTATCAATTAACATAACTACTTTATTTATTCTTAGAGTTGCATAGTGTTTTTTTTTTCCTTTTTGTTTTGAGACTGAGTCTCGCTCTGTTGCCCAGGCTGGAGTGCAGTGGTGTGATCTTGGCTTAAGCAACCTCTGCCTCCTGGGATCAAGCCTTGGGATCCTCCTACCTCAACCACTGCAGTATTTGGGACTACAGACACCTGCTACCACACCCAGTTAATTTTCGTATTTTTTGTAGATACAGGGTCTCTACTGATGTGCATTTACGCTTTATTTTATATATATATGTGTGTGTGTATATATATATGTGTGTATATATATAGAAACGAAGTTTTGCTCTTGTTGCCCAGGCTGGAGTGCAGTGGCATGATCTTGGCTCACTGCAACCTTTGCCTCCCAGGTTCAACCAATTCTCCTGCCTTAGCCTCCTGAGTAGCTGGGATTACAGGCGTGAGCCACTGCGCCCCGCCCAGCCCTGTTTTTAAAAAATGTATCCTAGGCTGGGTGCAGTGGCTTACGCCTGTAATCATAGCCCTTTGGGAGGCTGAGGCGGCTGGATCACCTGAGGTTTAGAGTTCGAGTCCAGCCTGGACAACATGGTGAAACCTTGTCTGTACTAAAAATACAAAAATTAGCTGGGTGTAGTGGCAGGCGCCTGTAATCTCAGCTTCTTGGGAGACTGAGGCAGGAGAATCGCTTGAACTCGAGAGACGGTGGTTGTAGTGAGCTGATATCGTGCCATTGCACTCCAGCCTGGGTGACAAGAGCAAAACTCTTGTCTCAAAAAAAAAAAAAAAAAAAATGTATATATATATTATATATATTCTACTAATATTTTGTGATTAGAGAGTTTAAACTATTTACATTTGAAGTAATTACTGATAAGTAGGGACTTTTGCCATTTTGCTACTACTGTTATATTTAGCTGATTGTTTTTTTGTAGTGAAATTTTTTTTTGTTGTTTTTTTTTGAGAGCGTGAGACTGTTGCCTAGGCTTTGGTGAGCAAAATAGTGCAGTGGCACAATCTCATCTCACTGCAACTCAGCTCAAGTGATCCTCCTGTCCCAGTCTCCTGAGTAGCTGATACTGCAAGTGTGCCACCACCATGCCTGGCTAATTTTTGTATTTTTTGTAGAGATAGGGTTTTGCCATGTTGCCTAGGCTGGTCTCGAACTGGGCTCAAAAAATCTACCTGCCTTAACCTTCCAAAACGTTGGGATTACAGGCATTAGCCACTTTCCGCCCCCAACCCTCATCCCTTCTTTTTTTTTTTTTTTCCTTGAGTCGGAGTTTCTCTCTTGTTACCCAGGCTGGAGTGCAATGGTGCGATTTCAGCTCACCGCAAACTCTGCCTCCCGGGTTCAGGCATTCTCCTGCCTCTGCCTCCCAAGTAGCTGGGATTACAGGCATGCACCATGAAGCCCGGCTCATTTTGTATTTTTAGTAGAGATGGGGTTTCTCTATGTTGGTCAGGCTGCTCTTGAACTCCCGACCTCAGGTGATCTGCCCGCCTTGGCCTCCCAAAGTGCTGGGATTACAGTCGTGAGCCGTCACGCCTGACTCACCCTTTTAAAATTTTTATTATCTTTTTTTTCTTTTTAAGAGACAAGGTCTTGCTGTGTTGCCCAGGTTAGAGTACAGTGGTGAGATCATAGCTCACTGGAGCCTTGGACTCCTGGGCTCAAGTAATCCTCCCGCTTCATTCTTCCCAAGTAACTGGAACTGCAGGCATACACCACCTGCCTTTTTTTTTTTTTTTTTAATTTTTCATAGAGATGGGGTCTCACTATATTGCCTAGACTGGTCTCAAACTCAAGCAACTGGCTTCCTGAAGTGCTGGGATTACAGATGTTAGCCACTGGCCTGTAGTGAAAATGTTTTGACTCTCTTCTCATTTTCTTTCTTTTCTTTTTTTTTAAAGTAGAGATAGGGTCTCAGTATATGGCCCAAGGTGGTTTCAGACTCCTGAGCCCAAGCAATCCTCTCACCTCGGCCCGCCAGTGCTTGTCATGCTAGGATGACAAGCATGAGCCACTGTGCCTAGCCTCTTCTCATTTTCTTTTTTTCTTTTTAGTGCATAAGGAGGCAACCTCATTTTCTTATGTGTGTATTCTAAAGATATATTTGCAGTTACCATGGGAATTACACTTAACATCTCAGTTATAATCTAATTTGAATTTATACTAACTTAAGTTCCATAGTATACAAATCTCTGCTCCTATCCAGCTCCTTTCTCTTCCCTTTTCTGTTAAGTCATGGATTACATCTTTGTAAATTGTATCTCAGTAACCTAGATTAATAATTTTTTATGCATCTGTCTTTTAGATCACATTGAAAATGAAAAGCAGGAGTTACAAGCAAAATTGCAATAATGCTAGTTTTTACAGTTGCCCCTGTATTTGCCTTTACCAGAGATCTTTCTTTTCTTTCTTTTTTTTTTTTTTTTTTTTTTTTTTTGAGATGGAGTCTCGCTCTTTCACCCAGGTTGGAGTGCAATGAATGGCATGTGCGATCTCAGCTGACTGCAACCTCTGCCTCCTGGATTCAAAAGATTCTCTTGCCTCAGGCTCCTGAGTAGCTGGGACTGTAGTTGTATGCCTCTACACCTGGCTGATTTTTGTATTTTTAGTAGAGACGGGGTTTTGCCATGTTGGCCAGGCTGGTCTTGAACTCCTGACCTCAGGTGATCCACCTGCCTCGGCCTCCTTAAGTGCTGGGATTACAGGTGTGAGCCACCATACCCGGCCGAGATCTTTATTTCTTCACATAGCTTCATGTCTAGCTTTTTAAAATTCATTCTGGGCCAGGCGCGGTGGCTCACGCCTGTAATCCCAGCACTTTGGGAGGCTGAGGTGGGCAGATCACGAGGTCAGGAGATCGAGACCTTCCTGGTTAACACAGTGAAACCCCATCTCTACTAACAATACAAAAATTAGCTGGGTGTGGTGGTGGGCGCCTGTAGTCCCAGCTACTCAGAAGCCTGAGGCAGGAGAATGGTGTGAACCGGGAAGGCAGAGCTTGCAGTGAGCCGAGATCGCGCCACTGCACTCCAGTCTGGGTGACAGAGTGAGACTCCATCTCAAAAAAAATTAAAAAGGCCGGGCGCAGTGGCTGAAGCTTGTAATCCCAGCACTTTGGGAGGCTGAGACGGGCGGATCACGAGGTCAGGAGATTGAGACTACCCTGGCTAACATGGTGAAACCCCATCTCTACAAAAAATACAAAAAACTAGCCGGGTGCCCGCCTGTAGTCCCAGCTACTCTGGAGGCTGAGGCAGGAGAATGGCGTAAACCTGGGAGGCGGAGCTTGCAGTGAGCTGAGATCCGGCCACTGCACTCCAGCCTGGGCGATAGAGCGAAACTCTGTCTCAAAAAAAAAAAAAAAAAAAAAAAAATTAAAAAAATTCATTTTGAAGAATTCCGTTTTTTTTTTTTTCTAAAAACAAAAAAACGGAGTCTCACTCTGTTGCCCCGGCTGGAGTGCCGAGTGCTGTGGCATGATCTCAGCTCACTGCAACTTGTGCCCCCCCAGTTGAAGTGATTCTCCTGCCTCAGCCTCCTGAGTAACCCGGGATTACAGGCGCCTGCCACCGCACCTGGCTAATTTTTGTATTTTTAGTAGAGGCGGGTGTCACCATCTTGGCCAGGCTGGTCTTGAACTCCTGACGTTGTGATCCATCCACCTCGGCCTCGCAAAGTGCTGGGATTACAGGTGTGAGTCACCGCGCCTGGACTGAAGAATTACCTTTTAGCATTTCTTACAGGGTCTGTATAGTGGTAATGAACCTCCCTCAGCTTTTGTTTATCTGAGAATGTCTTGATTTTTTTCCTTTTTTTTTTTGAGACAGAGTCTTGCTCTGTCACCCAGGCTGGAGTGCAGTGGTGTGCTCTTGGCTCATTGAAAGCTCCGCCTCCCGGGTTCACTCCATTCTTCTGGGTTCAAGCCATTCTCCTACCTCAGCCTCCCGAGTAGCTAGGACTACAGGCGCCCCTCATCACACCCAGCTAATTTTTTTTTTTTTTTTTTTGTATTTTTAGTAGAGACGGGGTTTCACTGTGTTAGCCAGGATGGCCTCGATCACCTGACCTCGTGATCCACCCGCCTTGGCCTCCCAAATTGCTGGGATTACAGGTGTGAGCCTCCATGCCTGGCCAATGTTTTTCCTTATTTTTTTGAAGGACAGTTTAGCCATATACAGAATTCTTGGTTGGCAATTTATATTTAGGGTTTTTTTTTTTTTTTAGATGGAGTCTTGCTCTGTTGCCCAGGCTGGAGTGCAGTGGCATGACCTCGGCTCACTGCAACCTCTGCCTCCAGGGTTCAAGTCATTCTCCTGCCTCAGCCTCCCAAGTAGCTGGGACTACAGGTGCTCGCCACTATGCCCGGCTAATTTTTTGTATTTTTAGTAGAGACGGGATGTCACCATGTTGACCAGGCTGGTCTCGAACTCTTGACCTCAAGTGATCCACCCACCTCAGCCTCCCAAAGTGCAGGGATTACAGGCATGAGCCACTGCGCCCTGCCTAGGTCTTATATGATCATACATTTTGCCTTGGCATTCATATGGCTTTCTGAATTTCCCCATATACATGTTGCTTTGGAATGTCCTAATTTGCCGAAGAATTTCACCTCAACTTCTGTGGGCATCTATCTGTAATCTCTTGCCCCAAGTGCCTGTTAGTCTGTAGTCTGCTTTGCAGCTTTCATTAGCAATACCTGCTGCTTTCTCTGCCTGAATTTTGTGTTAGGTTGAAATAGAAGCATGCACCTTATGTGTGTCCTTCAAATACCCCCCGAGACAGGGTAGAACAGATATGTACGATAATTTGCAAATAAGGTCTGCTTTGCTCTTTGAGGGAGGAGCTGGGAATTGGGCTTCTTCTGCTTTAAGACAAAAACCACTGCCATGCTGGAAAGGGGGTAGGGCAAGGGTGAATAAAAACACTACAAAACTTTCCTTCTGTTTTGAAGATGGCTTTTTCTTGATTGGATATTTGCTTGTAAACCTTGGACTCTTTTCTAAAACTCAGTCACAGTTGGTTCAGACAGTTACTGCTTGTTTTTCTGATGTTTCTATGGAGGAATGAGACCTTGAAACTTCCTAGTCTGCCATTTTGATGACCTATGGGCTGTCTTTTTACTCTCTTGATAGTGTCCTTTGATACACAGAAGTCTTTAATTTTGATGAAGTCCGTTTATCTACTTTTTCTTTTAAAGTTCCTTGTGCTTTAGGGGTCATATTTAAGAAATCATTGCCAAATCCAAGGTCATAAAGATTTGCCTCTTTTTCAGTAGCTATAACAAAGGTCCTGGAAATAACTTCTCATCTTGACTTGAGGTATATGTCTGTCTTCAAAGCAATGACTGTGGTGAGGGTGATAGATTATTCTGATTGGTCATGCTGGATGGTGTCCGATCAGGTCTGAGACAGTGGGGTTGATACTACAATGCCGTTTCCAAAAAGGAAGGGCTAATGAGCGCTAGAAAAATCAGTAAATACTTACTTCATTTAGTAAATGTGAAGCATTCATAGTTCATTGAAAAGTTTGTGGTGCCCAGAATACTTTTTTTTTTTTTTTTTTTTTTGAGACAGTCTCACTCTGTTTCCTGAGCTGGAATGCAGTGGTGTGATCTTGGCTCACTGCAGCCTCAACCTCCCGGGTTCAAGCGATCCTCCCACTTCAGCCTTCCAGGAAGCGGGGACTACACATAGTCACCATGCCTGGCTAATGTTTGTGGTGTTTTTTTTTTTTTTTTTTTTTGTTTTTTTTTTTTGTTTTTTTGAGACGGAGTCTCGCTCTGTCACCCAGGCTGGAGTGCAGTGGCCGGATCTCAGCTCACTGCAAGCTCCTCCTCTCGGGTTCACGCCATTCTCCTGCCTCAGCCTCCCGAGTAGCTGGGACTACAGGCACCCGCCACTTCGCCCGGCTAGTTTTTTGTATTTTTTAGTAGAGACGGGGTTTCACCGTATTAGCCAGGATGATCTCGATCTCCTGACCTCATGATCCGCCCGTCTCGGCCTCCCAAAGTGCTGGGATTACAGGCTTGAGCCACCGCGCCCGGCCTGTTTTTTTTTTTTTTAAAGATGAAGTCTCGCTCTGTCGCCCAGGCTGGAGTGCAGTGACATGATCTTGGCTGACTGTAGCCTCCGCCTCCGGGGTTCAAGCATTTCTCCTGCCTCGGCCTCCTGTGTAGCTGAGATTATAGGTGCCTGCTACCACACCTGGCTAATTTTTGTATTATTATTATTTTTTAATTGAAACGGAGTCTCGCTCTGTCCCCCAGGCTGGAGTGCAGTGGCACGATCTTGGCTCACTGCAAGCTCCTCCTCCCGGGTTCATGCCATTCTCCTGCCTCAGCCTCCTGAGTTGCTGGGACTATAGGTGCCTGCCACCGTGCCCGGCTAATTTTTTGTATTTTTGTAGAGACAGGGTTTCACCGTGTTAGCCAGGATGATCTCGATCTCCTGACCTCGTGATCCACCCACCTCCACCTCCCAAAGTGCTGGGATTACAGGCATGAGCCACCACGCCCGGCCAATTTTTGTATTTTTAGTAGAGATGAGAGTTCATCATGTTGCTTAGGCTAGTCTCAAACTCCTGACCTCAAGTGAGCCACTTGCCTCAGCCTCCCAAAGTTCTGGTAATTTCTGTATTTTTTGTAGAGATGGGGTTTTGCCATGTTGCCCAGGCTGGTCTCAAACTCCTTGGCTCAAGTGGTCTGCCTGCCTTGGCCTCCCACAGTGTTGAGGTACAGGAATGAGCCACCGTGCCCGACCCCAGAGTACACATTTTAATTAAAAATGTATTTTTCTGGCTGGGCACAGTGGCTCACGCCTGTAATTCCAGCACTTTGGGAGGCTGAGGTGGGTGGATCACGAGGTCAGGAGTTCGAGATCAGCCTGGCCAATATGGTGAAACCCCGTCTCTACTAAAAATATAAAAATTAGCCGGGCATGGTGGCACATGCCTGTAGTCCCAGCTACTCAGGAGGCTGAGGCAGAAGAATCACTTGAACCTGGGAGGCAGTGGTTGCGGTAGGCCGAGATCATGCCACTGGACCCAGCCTGGGCAACAGAGAGAGACACTGTCTCAAAAAAAAAAAAAAAAAAAAAAGTATTTTTATTATTATAAATTTATTATATAAATGTTTAAAAGTGACTTCCAGCTGGGTGCGGTGGCTCATGCCTGTAATCCTAGCACTTTGGGAGGCCGAGGTGGGCGGATTACTTGAGCTCAGGAGTTTGAGACCAGCCTCGGTAACACGGTGAAAACCCATCTCTATTAAAATACAAAAAAATTAGCTGGGCGGGCCGGCGTGTGCCTGCAGCTACTCGGGAGGCTGAGGCAGGAGAATTGCCTGAACCTGGAGGTTGCAGTGGGCTGAGATCGCACTGTTGCACTCTAGCCTGGGCAACAGAGCGAGACTCCATCTCTTAAAAAAAAAAGAGGCCGGGCGCGGTGGCTCAAGCCTGTAATCCCAGCACTTTGGGAGGCCGAGACGGGCGGATCACGAGGTCAGGAGATCGAGACCATCCCGGCTAACACGGTGAAACCCCGTCTCTACTAAAAAAAATACAAAAAACTAGCCGGGCGAGGTGGCGGGCGCCTGTAGTCCCAGCTACTCGGGAGGCTGAGGCAGGAGAATGGCGTAAACCTGGGAGGCGGAACTTGCAGTGAGCCTAGATCCGGCCACTGCACTCCAGCCGGGGCGACAGAGGGAGACTCCGTCTCGAAAAAAAAGAAACAAAAGACCTTCAGAGTTATTGCTGTTGATGTGGTCCCTGATAAACCAAGCAGTGGGAAACTAGTTTAGCTTTTAGTTCACATTCTAAAATACTAATTTTTGTGGTTTATTTTGTACAGGTACTGCTATAACCAGAATTTGGTAGAAAAAGGATCTACTCATTGGGGCCCTCTTGATAAAAAGAGATGTGGGGGGATTCTCGACCTGCAAACAGAACTGGACCTTTTCGGTAAGTTCTGAAATTTTAATATTGAAATTGCCAGTGTTTTAATTATAAATATGTAACATTTTGGGCTACTATAAATGCAGATGATTTCTCTGTGGAGAAATAGTTTTTGGTTTTTTAAAAACAGAAACTTGACCGGGCGCGGTGGCTCACGCCTGTAATCCCAGCACTTTGGGAGGCTGAGGCGGGCAGATCACGAGGTCAGGAGATCGAGACCATCCTGGCTGGTTGCCGGCGCCTGTAGTCCCGGCTACTCGGGAGGCTGAAGCAGGAGAATGGCCTGAACCCGGGAGGTGGAGCTTGCAGTGAGCCGAGATCATGCCACTGCACTCCAGCCTGGGTAACAGAGCAAGACGCCGTCTCAAAAAAAAATAGAAAATCGATTTGGAAAATAATTTCGAAAATGATTGTGAGACTGAATACCCAGCATGCCAAATGTTTTGTCATATAACATTTTAAATTTTTATTTATTTATTTAGTTTTTGAGACAGAGTCTCACTCTCTCTCCCAGGCTGGAGTGCAGTGGTGCGATCTTGACTTACTGCAACCTCTGCCTCCCGTGTTCAAGTGATTCTCCTGCCTCAGCCTCCTCAGTAGCTGGGATTACAGGCGCGTGCCACTATGCCCGGCTAATTTCATTATTTTAATATTAAAAAATATCCAAATATTTTGTTTCTTTTTGTCTCTTAGCAAAGGAATACGTATTTGGCTTGTAAGGAAAGCTAGTGAAATGTACATAAATGTTTATAAAAGTTGCATTGAGTTCACTAATTTATGTCTAGAATTCAGAGCTGTGCCTTGTCTGTGGCATGTTGATGCAGTTTGCTAAGCCACCTCTCAATTTTAGGGGTTACTGGGTACCAAGAAGAGTGGAGAAGGTGGTACCATTTAGTTGTAAATGGATTGCATTTTAAATTTATAGGGAGTTAATTTTTTTATAGCTAGTGTAATACACACTGTATTTTAACTAGTATTTAAACATCTTTTGTATTGTGTTTACAGTTAATGAAATGCTACACGAATGTGACTTTTTGATTTTGCTTGGTACATAGCAAAGAAATCTGACCTTTAAATGTGTGCGTTCATAAGTATTGATGCTCCAGTTGAAAATTCTGTTACTAGTACATTTTCTTTTTTTTCCTTTTTTCGAAATGGAGTCTCACTCTGTCACCCATGCTGGGGTGCAGGGGTACGATCTCAGCTCACTGCAGCCTCTGACTCCCATGTTCAAGTGATTCTCCTGCCTTAGTCTCCCAAGTAGCTGGGACTACAGATGTATGCCACTACGCCTGGCTAATTTTTGTGTGTTTTTTTAGTAGAGATGGCATTTCACCATGTTGGCCAGGCTGATCTCAAACTCCTGACCCCAAGTGATCCACCTACCTCAACCTCCCAAAGTGCTGGGATTATAAGTGTGAGCCACTGCACCTGCCACTAGTAAATTTTCATTTGGATTGGCAGTCTGCAAGATTTTATTACTTACATTCAACAGATGTTCTCATTCATTATTTTGAAGCTTGGAGTTCCAATGAAAAATTTAGGTAGAGAACTGAGTTTAGAAAATCCGGCTGGGCGCGGTGGCTCACGCCTGTAATCCCAGCACTTTGGGAGGCCGAGACGGGCGGATCACGAGGTCAGGAGATCAAGACCATCCTGGCTAGCACAGTGAAACCCCGTCTCTACTAAAAAATACAAAAACTTAGCTGGGCGAGGTGGCGGGCACCTGTAGTCCCAGCTACTTGGGAGGCTGAGGCAGGAGAATGGCGTGAACCTGGGAGGCGGAGCTTGCAGTGAGCTGAGATCCGGCCACTGTACTCCAGCCTGGGCGACAGAGCGAGACTCCGTCTCAAAAAAAAAAAAAAGAAAGAAAATCCATATAATGTTTAGTAAAACTAGTATTTCATAAATGCTGAATGACAGAGATCCTTATTTTCTCTTCAGTGGTCTTTAAATTAAAACAGCTGTGTGATGTTGGGTATTTTTTTTTCTTTTAAAAATACAAAAGATTAGATCAGTTGTCAGCAAACTACAGCTGATAACCTGTTTTTGTAAATAAAGTTTTATTGGAAAACAGCAGCTCTTCTTGTTAGCAGATTGTGTATGGCTGCTTTCAAGCTATAATGGCAGAATTGAATAGTTGTAACAGAGATTGTATAACCCACAAAATCCAATATATTTACGAACTGGCTCTTCGTGGAAAAAGTTTCCTGACCTCTCGTCTAGATCAATGAGGTTGTATGTTAACATTTAAAAATATTTAGGTTGTAATCTATCCTCTTATTACTTATATTTATGGGTAACTATTTTGTAAGTAAGGATATTTCTTATAGAATTAACGTGATTTAGGTAAGCATTCAGAAATGTTAGGTAAATTTAGCTCTGTTGTCTAACTTTTTTCAAATTTAGAACGTTTGTCTTTGACTTGTTTAAACTTATTTAAAATTATATCTTCCCACCTTAATTTTAGTTTAAATGTAAGTCATTATATGCTGTTTTTTAAGATCTTTGACCAGGAGGGAGACACAGTTTTTGGGAACTAATTTGAACCAAAAAAGATACAGGAAAATGATTTTGTTACATTTCCTTTGAACTTTTCTTTTAAAATTTGTTTTTATTTGGTTAAAAATAGTTTTCATAACTACTGATATTTTATATTAGTAGAACGGTTTCTTGATTAGTCTGTATAAAATACAGATCTAAGAACCCTGCTACAGTAAGTTACTCTAAATCTATTTGGTCTTAATTTAGAAGGGTGAGAGATAATCCTTAGGCTGTGTTGGATGTGTTCTTGTCAGAAAACATGTGGATTTCATACCTCAGTCCTCATCTCATGAGTGTCTGATGAAGCTTAAATCTTCCTGCAAGAGAGTTGAATTGATTTTAAACATGGGAGACATTGTATTTAGTGGTAACATCTTAATTTTAGTGTTAAATTGTATTGCTTAAGAAGAACATCTAAACTTGCTCCTCTTTTTTTTTTTTTTTTGAGATGGAATCTCGCTCGTCACCCAGGCTGGAGTATAGTGACGCGATCTTGGCTTGCTGCAAGCTCTGCCTCCCGGGTTCACGCCATTCTCCTGCCTCAACCTCCCGAGTAGCTGGGACTACAGGCACCCGCCACCATGCCTGGCCAATTTTTTAATATTTTTAGTAGAGATGGGATTTCACTGTGTTAGCCAGGGTGGTCTCGATCTCCTGACCTTGTGATCCGCCCGCCTCGGCCTCCCAAAGTGCTGGGATTATAGGCGTGAGCCACTGCGCCCGGCCAACTTGCTCCTCTTATCATGAACAACATAGACATAACTAGTGTTAATGGGAGTCAGTGGAAGTCGTCATGTTCTGAAAATCCATTAAATGTACATCATTCTAGCATTTAGGTTAATGTTATTAAATTCCTATTACTTTAAGAAAGGGTTGGCTGGGCATGGTGGCTCACGCCTGTAACCCTAACCCTTGGGAAGACTGAGATGGGTAGCTCACCTGAGGTCAGGAGTTCAAGACCGGCATGGGCAACATGGTAAAACCCCATCTCTACTAAAAATATAAAAATTAGCTGGACATGGTGGCATGTGCCTGTAATCCCAGCTGCTCGGGAGGCTGAGGCACGAGAATTGCTTGAGCCCAGGAGGCGGAAGTTGCAGTGAACCGAGATCGCGCCATTGCATTCCAGCCTGGGCAACAGAGCGAGACTCCATATCAAAAAGAAGAAAAGAAAAGAAAAAGAAAAAGAAAGGATTTGGCATTGCAATTATTTCTCTTGAGCTGAGTGACCCAGACTCAGTTGTCCTTTGAATTTTACTATGGTAGTGCAGTCTGAGCTCAGAAGGGCCTTATGATAGACGCTGTATGTTCTGGGAGGCAAGAATTGAGCTGGTATTAATATCTTAATGCTTTTGTTTTAATGCTAAATAACAGATGACCCTTCAGGTCTTTTCATGTTTTCCTTTTTCATGTCTCCCTACCTAGGATCCCAGGTGCCTAATTGCCTACTTAAACTAGTTGAGGGAATCTTGGACTGAAGCCAAAACATGTAAAATGTCCTGAAATTTAGGCAAAGGAAAGAAATTGGGTAGGATGAAAGATTAGGTCACATCTTGTTTATCTCTTGAGTTCTGTAAATTGAGAATGTAAATTTAATACTTATGCCTATTTTTAAAATGCATTTTATTGCCATGAAAAAGTAGCATGAGACATTGAAATACAGAATATCAGCTTCTTCATTTGGGTCATGGGGATCATGCTTTAAGGCTTAATGCTCTCTCTAGGTCCCTCTCAGCATTAAGCCCCTGGATGCTGTTGCGTGGCTTAAATGACTTGCATATACTTTGTGGCATGATTCATACTACCTTCTATGATACCCTTGGGTAGTTAAATAGGACCCAGGTTAGAGTGTTTCTTGGTGGAGCCACTGCAGAACTGGGATTTAGATGCAGCCAGGGCTGATGCTCAGCTGGTGAACACTGGTATGCTTGTTCCTACTGGTGATTTACAACCAGTGTTCCCTTTGGGCCTGCATCCATTTTGATTGGGTGGTGTCCATGCTGTATCTGTAATAAAATATTTTGGAATGTTAGTTACCACTGGATGCAGCAGTGAAAAGATACCTCCTGAAACTTACTGTAAGAAATTTACAGTGCATTGATTTTTCTGATATATAGGAATCGTCATGTTGACCTTGGAATTCTTAAGTTCCCTGGCTGTAGGAAATGGAAATTTTTGTAGCATGTCACCATTGTTAGCTTATTTGGTATTGCGGATTTTCCCTGTTGCAGGACTGGGTGAAAGCTTTTTCTGCAGCAGTCATGTTGAAAACCTTGTGTTGACTTTCCTCGTGTTCTGAAATGGGAGCATAAAAGTTTACTCCGCCACTTCGTCTTAAAATAGCAAAACTTTGCTGTTTTCTGCAGATCTAGGACCTTGTTACAGAACTCTGCCAAAAAAAAAAAAAAAAAATGTTTACAGAAGAATGTGCTGTGATTAGAGAAGAATATGCTGGTGTGTAGATTTCAAACTCTCTGGACAATATGAATAACACTGTCTTTGTTTCTACAGTGGGAGCCAAGAAGAAAGGTTTGCTCCCGGGTGGAACAGGGATTATCCTCCTCCTCCCCTTAAGAGTCATGCTCAAGAGAGACACTCTGGCAACTTTCCTGGCAGAGATTCACTTCCCTTTGATTTCCAGGGGCATTCGGGGCCTCCTTTTGCAAATGTAGAGGAGCATTCTTTCAGCTATGGAGCTAGAGACGGACCGCATGGTGACTATCGAGGAGGGGAGGGACCTGGACATGATTTCAGGGGGGGAGATTTTTCGTCTTCTGATTTCCAGAGCAGAGATTCATCACAGTTGGACTTCAGGGGTAGGGACATACATTCTGGGGATTTTCGGGATAGAGAAGGACCACCTATGGACTATAGGGGTGGAGATGGTACTTCTATGGATTATAGAGGTAGGGAGGCACCTCATATGAACTACAGAGACAGGGATGCTCACGCTGTTGACTTCAGAGGTAGGGATGCTCCTCCATCTGACTTCAGGGGCCGGGGCACTTATGATTTAGATTTTAGAGGCCGAGATGGATCCCATGCAGATTTTAGGGGAAGGGATTTATCAGATTTGGATTTTAGGGCCAGAGAACAGTCCCGTTCTGATTTTAGGAATAGAGATGTATCTGATTTGGACTTCAGAGACAAAGACGGAACACAAGTAGACTTTAGAGGCCGAGGTTCAGGTACTACTGATCTAGACTTTAGGGACAGGGATACGCCACATTCAGATTTCAGAGGTAGACACCGGTCTAGGACTGATCAGGATTTTAGGGGCAGAGAGATGGGAACTTGTATGGAATTTAAAGATAGGGAGATGCCTCCTGTGGATCCAAATATTTTGGATTACATTCAGCCCTCTACACAAGATAGAGAACATTCTGGTATGAATGTGAACAGGAGAGAAGAATCCACACATGACCATACGATAGAAAGGCCTGCTTTCGGCATTCAGAAGGGAGAATTTGAGCATTCAGAAACAAGAGAAGGAGAAACACAAGGTGTAGCCTTTGAACATGAGTCTTCAGCAGACTTTCGGAACAGCCAGAGTCCAGTTCAAGACCAAGATAAGTCACAGCTTTCTGGAGGTGAACAGCAGAGTTCAGATGCTGGTCTGTTTAAAGAAGAAGGCGGTCTGGACTTTCTTGGGCGGCAAGACACTGATTACAGAAGCATGGAGTACCGTGATGTGGATCATAGGCTGCCAGGAAGCCAGATGTTTGGCTATGGCCAGAGCAAGTCTTTTCCAGAGGGCAAAACTGCCCGAGATGCCCAACGGGACCTTCAGGTATGTTGATTGAGTGGACTGCTTTTTTTTTTTTTTTTTTTAAATAAATGTGGAGTCTCACTCTTTCGCCCAGGCTGGAGTGCGGTGGCGCGATCTCGGCTCACTGCAAGCTCCACCTCCCAGGCTCACACCATTCTCCTGCCTCAGCCTCCCGAGTAGCTGGGACTACAGGTGACCGCCACCAGGCCCAGCTAATTTTTTTTTTTGTATTTTTAGTAGAGACAGGGTTTCACTGTGTTAGCCAGGATGGTCTCGATCTCCTGACCTTGTGATCCGCCTGCCTTGGCCTCCCAAAGTGCTGGGATTACAGGCGTGAACCACTGCGCCTGGCCTTTTTTTTTTTTTTTTTTTTTTTTAAATAAGACTTTTGTGAAGGGTGAAATTTATTTATGTATGTATTTATTTATTTATTTTTGAGACGGAGTCTTGCTCTGTCACCCAGGCTGGAGTGCAGTGACATAATCTCAGCTCACTGCAACCTCCACCTCCCAGGTTCAAGCAGTTTTCCTGCCGCAACCTCCTGAGTAGCTGGGACTACGGGCACGTGCCACCATGCCTGGTTTATTTTTGTATTTTTGGTGCAGATGGGATTTCACCATGTTGGCCAGGCTGGTCTCGAACCCCTGACCTCGTGATCTGCCCACCTCGACCTCCCAAAGTGCTGGAATTACAGGCATGAGCCACCGTGCCTGACCAATTTATTTATTTAAAAATTTTTTTCATTTTATTTTTATCCTTGCACAACCATTAGAAAGCAAAATTTGTATTCAGGAGTGGAATGTAGGAATGTAAATCTCTAGAGAAAAGGCCTTTAGCTCAGATCATATATATTATTTTCTTTTATTCTTTTCTTTCTGCTTCACTTTCCATTTATATATATGTGTGTGTATATATGAAGGAACTATATATATATATATTTGAGACAGGGTCTCACTTTGTCACTCAGGCTGAAGTGCGGTGGTGTAATCATGGCTCCTTGCAGCCTTGACCTCTCAGGCTCAAGCAATCCTCCCACCTCAGCCTCCTGAGTAGCTGGAACTACAGGTGTGTGCCAGCCTCCATGCCTGGCTAGTTTTTTTTTTTTCCCTTGGAGAATGAGTCTCACTCTCGTTCAGTCTGGAGTGCAATGTTGTGATCTCGGCTCACTGCAATCTCTACCTCCCAGGTTCAAGGGGTTCCCCCGCCCCAGCCTTCCAGGAAGCTGGGACTACAGGTATATGTCACCATGCCTAGTTAATTTTTTTTTTTTCTTTTTTGAGATGGAGTCTCGCCCTGTTGCCTAGGCTGGAGTACAGTGGCGCGATCTTGGCTCACAGCTACCTCCGCCTCCCGAGTTCAAGCAGTCTTCCTGCCTCAGCCTCCTGAATAGCTGGGACTGTAGTCGTGCACCACCACATCTGACTAATTTTTGTATTTTTTTGTAGAGATGAGGTTTAGGTATGTTACCTAGACTGGGCTGGAACACCTGATCTCAAATGATCCACCCTTCTCAGCCTCCCAAAGAGCTGGGATATAGGCATGCACCACCATGCCTGACCAGCAATTTTGTATTTTTTTGTAGACACAAGATTGCAACGTATTATCCAGGCTGGTTTCAAATTCCTGGGTTCAAGCAGTGCCCCCTCCTTAGCTTCCCAAAGTGCTGGGATTACAGCAGTAAGCCACTGCCCCTACCCTTTTGATGTGTGTTTATTCATTATTTTGTTTTATGGTGCTGATTTATATGCCTTGGGATAATTTAGTTTGAAAGTATATGTCTTTGGGAGTTGACTCTTGCAACTCTTGCTTAGTTAGACCTGTGATCGTTTAGGGATCATTTTCTTATTTAAATTTGTTGAGATAATACTTAGGAGTCTCCCTAGTCCTGAGGAGCTAATATTAATGTGAGGAGCTGATATTAATGTTGCAACTATCCTCTTGCAGCTAACGTAATTAACTTAAATGTTAAAACTTCTTTATATATGATCTAAGCAAGGAGGGTTATATTTATAATTTTACAATGAAGGTATTCTCTTTTAAAGTAGATTTGGCCCGGTACAGTGGCCTATGCTTGTAATTTCAGCACTTTAGGAGGCTTAAGTGGGAGGATCACTTGAGGCCAGGAGCTTGAGACCAGTGTGGTGCAACCTCAGGAGAGAATGTGACCGGGGAAAAGAAAAATAAGGCCAGGCACAGAGTGGCTCACGCCTGGTTATTAAAGTCTTATTCAGCCTGTAATCCCAGCACTTTGGGAGGCAAAGGTGGGCAGATCATTTGAGATCAGGATTTCAAGAATAGCCTGGTCAACATGGTGAAACCCCATCTCTACTAAAAATAACAAAATTAGGCCGGGCCTAGTGGCTCATGCCTGTAATCCCAACACTTTGGGAAGCCAAGGCAGGCAGATCATTTGAGATTGTGAGTTTGAGACCAGCCTGACCAACGTGGAGAAACCCTGTCTTTACTAAAAATATAAAATTAACTGGGCGTGGTGGTGCATGCCTGTAATCCCAGCTACTCTTGAGGCTGAGGCAGGAGAATCCCTTGAACCCGGGAGGCAGAGTTGGTGGGGAGGCGGAGGTGGCACTATTACACTCCAGCCTGAGCAGCAAGAGCGAAACTCCATCTGAAAAAAAACCAGAAACCAAAATTAGCCAGGTGTGGAGGCAGACATCTGTAATCCCAACTACTTGGGAGGCCGAGGCAGGAGAATTGCTTGAACTTGGGGGCGGAGGCTGCAGTGAGCTGAGATTGTGCCACTACACTCCAGCCTGGGTGACAGAGCGAGACTTTGTTTCAAAAGAAAAAAAAAAAATTATCTAGTCATCTTCTCTCACCAGAGGTATGAAGTACTGCTAGTTTACACCCCATTTTCCAGCTCTCAGACCAGGGAAATTTTTCTTGTTTTTTTTTTTGAGATGGGGGTCTTGCTCTGTCACCCAGGCTGGAGTGCAGTGGCACAATCTTGGGTCACTGAAACCCCTGCCTCCCAGGTTCAAGCGATTCTTCTGCCTCAGCCTCCTGAGTAGCTGGGACCACAGGCGCGCACAGCACAGTTGGCTAATTTTTGTATTTTTAGTAGAGACGGTTTCACCATGTTGCCCAGGCTGAGAAAATTACAGTTGTGAGAATATGTTAGTTTGTCTTTCTGGTTATTAAAGTCTTATTCAGTCTTGTGTCTCGTAATTTTTTGGTTTACTTTCTTTCTTTCTTTTTTTTTTTTTTTTTTTTTTTGAGACGGAGTCTCCCGCTGTCGCCCAGGCTGGAGTGCAGTGGCCGGATCTCAGCTCACTGCAAGCTCCTCCTCTCGGGTTCACGCCATTCTCCTGCCTCAGCCTCCCGAGTAGCTGGGACTACAGGCATCCGCCACTTTGCCCGGCTAGTTTTTTTGTATTTTTTTTAGTAGAGATGGGGTTTCACCGTGTTAGCCAGGATGGTCTCGATCTCCTGACCTCATGATCCGCCCGTCTCGGCCTCCCAAAGTGCTGGGATTACAGGCTTGAGCCACGGCGCCCGGCCGCTTTACTTTCAAGACTCTTTCAGTGAGCCTTGGTCTTAGCACATTTACATTCTTGTGATTTGAAGTCACATTCTGGCACTCAGAACAATAGAGAAAATTTCATGTTGATTTGTATTTTGTACAGTAAAGTATATTTATTTGTGAAATAATTTTTCATTTTCAATTTAAGGATCAAGATTATAGGACTGGCCCAAGTGAGGAGAAACCCAGCAGGCTTATTCGATTAAGTGGGGTGCCCGAAAATGCCACAAAAGAAGAGGTAAGGCATGTCTTCTCTCCTGTTTCTCTGTGTCAATTAAAAATTAAAAAACCTTTTGGCCGGGCGCGGTGGCTCAAGCCTGTAATCCCAGCACTTTGGGAGGCCGAGACGGGCGGATCACGAGGTCAGGAGATCGAGACCATCCTGGCTAACACGGTGAAACCCCGTCTCTACTAAAAAATACAAAAAACTAGCCGGGCGAGGTGGCGGGCACCTGTAGTCCCAGCTACTCGGGAGGCTGAGGCAGGAGAATGGCGTAAACCCGGGAGGCGGAGCTTGCAGTGAGCTGAGATCCGGCCACTGCACTCCAGCCTGGGCGACAGAGCGAGACTCCGTCTCAAAAAAAAAAAAAAAAATTAAAAAACCTTTTAATTTGAGAAATAGATTCACAAGAAGGTGCAAAGAAATGCACAGAGAAGTCTTGTGTATTTTTCTCCCATCCTCCCTAAGTGTTAATATTTTGCACAACTGTGGTGTAGTATCTAAACCAAGAAACTGACCCTGGTATAATTCATGAAGTTTATTCAGATTAGTTTATTCAGATTTCACCATTTATACATGCAGTCACTGAGGTGAGGTTAAAAAAAATTATGACAAATGATTGTTCTCTTTAGACCTGATCACATCCTTTAGAGCATATTATTTCTGGAGTATGTACATAAGGATGCAGTTTATTTACAATAGTAAAAACTAGAAACTGCCTAACTGCCCGATAATCAAAGGATTGGCTGACTAAATTAAGTCTGAACTATGGCAGGGCTCACTCTGTGCCAGACATTGTGTGATACTTACAAGCATTAGTTCATTTAATTACCACATATTTAATATATTCACTCTAAATAGTAAGCATTATTGTATACCAGACATTGTTCTAGATACTGAGTGACACAGCAGTTTATATTATAAAGTCACTGCCTCCATGGATAATGAAAAAGCAAGCAAAAGGATTACACAATTTTAGTCAGAGAATAAATACTCTGAAGAAAACTAAAGTGCAGGCCAGGCATGGTAGCTCGGCCTGTAGCTCAGAGACAGAGTCTTGCTCTGTCGCCCAGGCTGGAGTGCGTGATGCGACCTTGGTGCACTGCAACCTCCGCCTCCCCAGTTCAAGCCATTCTCCTGCCACAGCCTCCCGAGTAGATGGGACTACAGGCACACACCACCACGCCCAGCTAATTTTTGTACTTTTAGTAGAGACGGGAGTTTCACCATATTGGTCAGGCTGTTCTCGAACTCCTGACCTCAGGTTATCTCCCTGCCTCTGCCTCCCAAAGTGCTGGGATTACAGGTGTAAGCCACCGCGCCCAGCCCATTTTTAATTTTTTTGAGGCAGCGTCTCACTTTGTTGCCCATGCTGTAGTGCATTAGCACAATCACGGCTCACTGTAGCTTCTACCCCTTGGGTTCAATTGATCCTACCACCTCAGCCTCCTGAGTAGCTGGGACCACAAGTGTGCATGCTAATGGGGCTGTTTTCTGTATTGTGTAGTTAGGGAGGCATCACTGAGGAAGAGGCCTTTGAGCCCAGGCCTGAATGCAGTGAGAGAACAGTTCATTTGAATATGGGGAAATGAACTGCCCAGGCAGTTCATGCTGAGGAAGTGCTGTGGCCCTGGACTGTAATGAACCCAGTATATCATTTTATGTTTAACACATGAGAAACTGGACACTAAAAGGTTACACAGCAAGTGAGTGGAGAGCTTGGAAGGCACACAGTATGATTTCAGAGCTTGAGCCTTTGAAGGTTATGCTCTTCTGCTTTTCTTTTTTTTTCTTTTGAGACAGTTTCACTCTGTCGCCCAGGCTGGAGTGGGCGCGATCTCGGCTCACCGCAACTTCTGCTGCCAGGGTTCAAGCGATTCTCCTGCCTCAGCCTCCCAAGTAGCTGGGATTACAAGCGCCTGCCACCACACCCGGCTAATTTTTATATTTTTAGTAGAGATGGGGTTTCACCATCTTGGTCAGGCTGATCTTGAACTCCTGACCTCAAGTGATCCACCCGCCTCAGCCTCCCAAAGTGCTGAGATTACAGGCATGAGCCACTGCACCTGGCATTTTTTTTTTTTTTTTGAGACAGAGTCTTGTTCTTTTGCCCAGGCTGGAGTGCAGTGGCACAATCTTGGGTCACTGAAACCTCTGCCTCCTGGGTTCAAGCAATTCTCCTGCCTCAGTCTCCTGAGTAGCTGGGACTACAGGCAAGTGCCACCACGCCCGGCTAATTTTTTGTATTTTTAGTAGAAATGGGGTTTCACTGTTTTAGCCAGGATGATCTCGATCCCCTGACCTTATGATCCGCCTGCCTCAGCCTCCCAAAGTGCTGGGATTACAGATGTGAGCCACCGCTTCTGGCCCTGCTTTTCTTATGTACCTGAGTATTTTAAAATATTTATTTATTTATTTATTTATTGAGACAGGGTACTCCAGACTGGATCAATCAAGGCTCACTACGGCCTCAAACTTGACCCAATCAAGGCTCACTACAGCCTCAAACTCACTACAGCCTCAAACTTGACCCAATCAAGGCTCACTACAGCCTCAAACTCCTGGGCTCAAACTATCCTCCCGAGTAGCTGGGATTATAGGTGTGAGCCACTACTCCTGGCTAATTTTTTTTTTTTAATTTTTACTTTTATATTTTATTTATTTATTTATTTATTTATTTATTTATTTAGAGACGGAGTCTCGCTGTCACCCAGGCTGGAGTGCAATGGCGCGATCTCGGCTTGCCGATCTCGGCTCACTGCAAGCCCCGCCTCCTGGGTTCACCCCGTTCTCCTGCCTTAGCCTCCCAAGTAGCAGGGACTACAGGCGCCGCCACCACGCCCGGCTAGTTTTCTATATTTTTAGTAGAGACGGGGTTTCACCGTGTTAGCCAGGATGGTCTCGATCTCCTGACCTCGTGATCCACCTGTCTCGGCCTCCCAAAGTGCTGGGATTACAGGCGTGAGCCACCGCGCCCGGCCAATTTTTTGTATTTTTTAGTAGAGACGGGGTTTCACCATGTTAGCCAGGATGGTCTTGATCTCCTGACCTCGTGATCTGCCTGCCTCAGCCTCCCAAAGTTTAGGATTACAGGCGTGAACCACTGCGCCTGGCCCCCTTTTTTTTTTTTTTGAGACGGAGTCTCGCTCTGTCGCCCAAGCTGGAGTGCAGTGGCCGGATCTCAGCTCACTGCAAGCTCCGCCTCCCGTTCACGCCATTCTCCTGCCTCAGCCTCCCGAGTAGCTGGGACTACAGGCGCCGCCACCTCGCCCGGCTTGTTTTTTGTATTTTTCAGCAGAGATGGGGTTTCACCGTGTTAGCCAGGATGGTATGGATCCCCTTACCTCGTGATCCGCCCTTCTTGGCCTCCCAAAGTGCTGGGATCACAGGCTTGAGCCACCATGCCCGGCCTTTTTTTTTTTTAAGATAGAGTCTTTTTTTTTTTTTTTTTTTTTTGAGGCGGAGTCTCGCTCTGTTGCCCAGGCTGAAGTGCAGTGGCCAGATCTCAGCTCACTGCAAGCTCCACCTTCCGGGTTTACGCCATTCTCCTGCCTCAGCCTCTGGAGTAGCTGGGACTACAGGCGCCCGCCACCTCGCCCGGCTAGTTTTTTATATTTTTTAGTAGAGATAGGGTTTCACCGTGTTAGCCAGGATGGTCTCGATCTCCTGACCTCGTGATCCGCCTGTCTCGGCCTCCCAAAGTGCTGGGATTACAGGCTTGAGCCACCGCGCCCGGCCTAAGATAGAGTCTTGCTCTGTTGCCCAGGCTGGAATGCAGTGTCATGATCTCCGCTCACTGCAGCCTCAGCCTTCCATGTTCAAGTGATTCTCCTGCCTCAGCCTTCCGAGTAGCTGGGATTACAGGCGTGTGCCACCACACCCGGCTAATTTTTGTATTTTTAGTAGAAATGGGGTTTCACCATGTTAGCCAGGCTGGTCTCGAACGCCTGACCTTAGGTTATCCACCCGCCTTGGATTCCCAAAGTGCTGGGATTACATGTGTGAGCCACCATGTGGCTACCATGTGAGCCACCATGTAGTCTCCTGGCTAATTAAGAAATTTTTTTTTTGTAGAGATAGGGTATCACTATGTTGCCCAGGCTTGTCTCAAACACGTGGCTTTAAGCGATCCTCCCACCTTGGCCTCTCAAAGTGCTGAGATTATAGGCTTGAGCCACTGTATCCCACTGATTTTTGAATAATTATCTTCTACTCATTCAATATGTGAATGTCTTGAGTGTTCATAATTTAACTTTGCTTTTACAAAGTATCATGGCTTTAAATTATGTATGATAAAAATCGTTAGGGAAAATCTAATATTCAGTGTTTGATTATGATTTGTGTCATTAGTGTAAATGCCATATTTTTGCAGATTCTTAATGCTTTTCGGACTCCTGATGGCATGCCTGTAAAGAACTTGCAGTTGAAGGAGTATAACACAGGTGAGTTTCTTAACTTGCATGTGGCCTTGGGTTAGGAGGAGTCAAGTCTCTGTCAGATCTCTGCATCATGTGCTACTTAAAATTTGTTTTAAGAAACAAATTTCTTAAAACAATTAAAATTTCCAGAAGCCTCCCATTGGTGCCTCCAAATAACAACCAGCTTTAATCTTAGCTGTGGTTCTTTGTGGATGTTTGTCCACGCATGGGTGATGAGGATGCATGTTCCAGTTCTTCTGAATGCCTGTGATATATAGAGTGTCGCAGCAATTGCCCTGAATATATTTTATATAATTATTTAACTTGCTATGGATGTTCTTCATGGTGGTGGAATGTTTATGTTTGAGCCTAGTAGGATTTAATAAGCTTGCTGTATGTAAAACTTTACATTCATTGCTTCAGAGTAAAATTTATAACTTCCTAGAGAAATTGTACAAATTAGTGGTTTCTTTAATTTTCAGTTTTTCTTTGAGAATGGAGTCCTGTTACAGTTATTTTGTTGAAATCCATGAATAGATCCAGAAGAGCTTTCCCTTTGACATCTGTTCTGTGGTCTGAATGGTGGATTAAACTTTTCAGAATATCCTCCTAGTCGTATTTCACAGCACCAATTTCAGTCATTTCCTTTACATCTTACTACAGTGAAAGTAGGCAAAGGTGAAATGTCAAGAACTCAAGGTTTTTGACCAATATTTTTAGAACTATGTATAATAATAAGTGGTTTAAAAATAAAGGTAATCTTTAGGTGACCTATTTTGCAGAATTTTAAATGGAAGAGAATAGAGCATGAGTCTTCACAGAACTTAGAATTTCAGTAATTTAGTTAAAGACATCTTCAAGTAAGAACATGTCATATTTTGAGGATATAATTTACTATTAGCAGTTTATCATGGGATAAAAATTTTGCATTAACTAGATAACTTCTTCAGAATGCTTCTGCAGAGGAAAATTGTCCACAAAATAAATTTTGGTGTTTGAAAGAATACGGTATTAAGTCCAGAAATAATTTGTTCTGTAATTTGAGAACAAGCTCAGGAAGTGTTATTTCTCAGAGAGCCAATTATTTTTTTGTTTTAAAAACATGAACCCTGAATTTGTGGAAACATGACTAAGAGTAGATATATTGTTCTTCTTGGTATCTCACTTTTGTTGGTTATATTTATTTTTTGCATATGCCTCATACATGCTTTCTTTGGGAACTCAAAGTAGAATTTACAGGCTGGAGATGCTTTTTAACTCTCAGGATGATAACCTCAGTCTGGTTTCATGAACTGTGCTTTCATTAAGTATTGATATGTTTGGAAAGAAGATGTCTTAATATTTAAATAGCCGTTCAAACTCCAGTTTCTTTAGTATTCGTTGACTGTCTAATTGTCAAATTTGTCAGCACAGTAAAAATTGTATTAACATATAGGGTCTAGAGAGGAAGTTCTTAAATTTGCTGATTGTGGTAGCTATTAGAATTGGCAGACTGAAGACATTGGTACACATGGGAAATCATTCAAGACAGTGCTTGAAAATAAAACGAGAAACACCTTTCAGCAAATGCAGTCTTTTCTTGGCATTCTATTAAGTTGTGTTTTTTGTTTGTTTTCATTTTTTAGTGAAATGATTGGATTACCAGTTTCATATTATCTGTATTACATCTCTATGTGACAAACAGGATGAACTTTTGACAATATCAGCCAGATCATGTTGCTCCCATGTCTAAAACCCTCTTAGGGCATTCATCTTCACTTGGAAGAAATTCCCAACTTCTTGTTTTGTCTTACAAACCCATGCATAAGCTGACCCTTGGCAGTCTGATCTCATTCAGTACTACTCTCCACCTACTCTATTTTACTGTAGCCACACTGAGCTTTTCTCTTGTCTTTGACCCATATAAACTTCTTTCTGTGTCAGGGTCTTTGTACTGCTCTTCCCTCTGATCTTTACTTGTCTTCTGGGGTCTAGTTCTTGGCTTCAGTTTCACCTCTCTGAGGCCTTGTGTCACCCTCAAATCTGAAATCATCTGGTAGTTGTTTTCCATCATATCCTTGTTTGGATCTATCATTGATATTTTTCTCAGTGGATTTATCACTGATTGGATATTTCTATCACTGGTATTTTTCAGTTGGGTCTATCACTGATCTATCACTGGTCACTGATTGGATTGAATCTGTCAGTGGTATTGGATCTATCACTGATACTTTTCTCAGTGGTTTTGTGTATCTTATTTCTCTCACTAGAGAGGAATGTCAGCAGGAGCCTTATTCCTTCTTGTTTCCACCAGTGACTGACATTCAGTAGGTTCTCTGTATGCATGGAATAGATTATTATTTATGATGTTTGTGAAGAGCAGCTGTGATTTCCCCTCAGGTGAGGAGCATTAAAGGGTAGTGTATGTTTCACAGCAGTGCAGCTTAGGTCTTACATATCTGCTAAAGAATATGTCTTGGAACAATCAGATGTTCTGAGAACTATAGTGTTTACTGTTAAAAGATCATATGTGGTAGTCAGGCATGGTGTTGCACACCTGTAGTCCTAACTACTTGGGAGTCTGAGATGGGAGAATTGCTTGAGCCTAGGAGTTTGAGGTCAGCCTGGGCAACATAGCAAGACCTTGTCTCTTAAAAAGAAAAAGAAAAAAAAATGTGAATCTTAGTAGTAACAGTGACTTAAATTTTTTTTTATAAGAGAAAGAGTCTTACTCTCTTGCCCAGGTTGGAGTTCGTTGGTACAATCATAGCTTACTGTAACCTCAAACCCCTGGGCTCAAGTGATCCTTCTGTCTCAACCTCCAAAGTAGTTAGGACTACAGGTGTGCACCATGCCAGGCTAATTTTTAAACTTTTTGTAGAGGCGCAGTCTCACTATGTTGCCCAGGCTGGTCTCGAACTCCTGGGTTCAAGTGATTCTCCTGCCTCATCTTCCCAAAGTGCTGGGATTACAGATGTGAACCAGTATGTCCACCCAAAAAGGTGACTTTCATAGGTGAAAACTGGCAGTCAATATTTTAGGCTGAGTGATGACCTGCAGAGACCATGCAGGATGGATATTGCTCATAAGAGGGGAATTGTGGAGTACAGTCTGTCCTTTTAGTTGATGTAATGGAGGGCTGATCTATAACACGGGAGAGAAGATTAATGCCTCTTCATTGACTCTAGTAATGTATTAGTGTGATTTTTGTCTCCTCTAGAGCTGTATAAGTACAGGGTCACAATTTTATATAGAAACTGTGAGGTTAAATGAGCTTATGAATTTTTCAAGTTATAGAAATGTAATTTACATAGATCATATAGAAATTATATCTTCCAGGGGAATGTGTACTGAGACATAATATGCTGCAAAATTATTAATATTGTCACTAAGAGGAGTAAATAAAGACTAAAGCGACTCATTATGGTGTAGGCCAGGACTTGCCTCAAAATGACTTTGTTGAAGTTTACCAAAAAACTTGACATTTATGGGATTTTGGAATTGTAGATAAGAGATTTTGGACCTATATGTGTTCTGTATATTTGAATTTTTCTTTTGCCATTTACAAATACATTATAACCCCATGAACTGTAAATTATCTTGAGTTACATGATTATTTCTGGAAAAAGTACCAGAAGTAAAATGTCTTTTGGTGACTAGACAAACTCTAGTATATGTATAAAATGGAATACTGCTCAGCAATAAAGAAGAAACTACTGATGCACCCAACAACATGGATGAATCTCAGTGGCAATATGCTGAGTGAAAGAAACTAGACTCATAAGGATATATACACTGCCATAAGGAGGAATGAAATACTGATGTATGCTACAACTTGGATGAACCTTGAAAACATTATGAAAGAAGCCAGACACAAAAGACCAAATATTGTACAATTCAGTTTATATGAAATATCTAGAGTAGGCACACCCATAGAGATAGAAAGCAGATTGGTGGTTGCCAGGGGCTGGGGGAATGGGGAATGCCTCCCTAATGGTTATAGTACTTCTTTTGGGCTGATAAAAGTGTTCTGGAACTAGGTAGTAGTGATGGTTGCACAACATTGTGAATGTACTTAATGCTTCTGAATTGTACACTTTAAAACGGTGCATTTTATTTGATGTGTATTTGCTTACAATTTTTTTTTTTTTTTTTTTTTTTTGAGATAGAGTCTTGCTCCCGTCACGCAGGCTGGAGTGCAGTGGCACAACCTCTGCTCACTGCAACCTCCACCTCCCGGGTTCAAGCGATTCTCCTTCCTCAGCCTCCCAAGTAGCTGGGATTACAGGTGTGTGCCACCACACCTGGCTAATTTTTCGTATTTTTAGTAGAGATGGGGTTTCGTCTTGTTGGCCAGGCTGGTCTTAAACTCCCGACCTCAGATGATCCACCTGCCTGGGCCTCCCGAAGAGCTAGCATTACAGGTATGAGCCACTGCGCCCAGTCAGCTTACAATTTTTTAAAAAAGGCCACATACTAGATGTGTATGTGTGATTTCACTTATGTGACATTCTGAAAAAGGGAAAATTTTAGGGATTGGAAATAGTGGTGGCCAGGGTATTGGGGGAGGAGTTAACTATGAAGTGGAAGCATGAGGGAATTTTGGGGCATAATGGAATTGTTTTATATCTTGATTGTGGTAATGATGTATCAGTATTAAATTCACTGAGTTGATAACTACTGTGGTTATGTTAGAGAATATCTTTTTTCTTTTCTTTTTTTCTTTTTCTTTTTTTTTTTTTTTTTTTTTTGAGACGGAGTCTTGCTCTGTCGCCCAGGCTGGAGTGCAGTGGCGCGATCTCGGCTCACTGCAAGCTCTGCCTCCCGGGTTCACGCCATTCTCCTGCCTCAGCCTCCCGAGTAGCTGGGACTACAGGCACCCACAACCGCGCCCGGCTAATTTTTTGTATTTTTAGTAGAGACGGGGTTTCACCGTGGTCTCGATCTCCTGACCTTGTGATCCGCCCGCCTCGGCCTCCCAAAGTGCTGGGATTACAGGCGTGAGCCACCGCGCCCGGCCTTTTTCTTTTTTTTTAAACGGAGTCTCATTTTGTCACTCAGTCTGGAGCGTAATGGTGTGATCTCGGCTTCCTGCAACCTCTCCCTCCTGGGTTTAAGCAATTCTCCCTGCCTTAACCCCTGGAGTAGCCGCGATTACAGGCACCTGCCCCCACTCCTAGCTAATTTTTCTAGTTTTTAGTAGGGACGGGGTTGCACCATGTTTAACAGGCTGATCTTGAACTCCTGACCTCAAGTGATCTGCCCGCCTCGGCCTCCCAAAGTGCTGGAATTACAGACGTGAGCCACCATGCCCAGCTGAGAGCATCTTCATTCTTAGAAAATACATAGTGAAGTTTTTAGAAATAAAGTACTGTGATGTATGCAACTTTCTCTCATGGTTTTGAAAAAAATACTTGCTATAAATGGAGAAGGGAGGAAGAGAGTAATGATAAAGTAGATGGATCACAATGTTATTAATAGTTGAATCTGGGGCCAGATGCAATGGGTCACGCCTGTAATCCCAACATTTTGGGAGGCCAAGGTGGGCAGATCACCTGAGATCAGGAGTTTGAGACCAGCCTGGACAGCTTGGTGAAACCTGTGTACTGAAAATACAAGAATTAGCCGGGCGCAGTGGCGGGTGCCTGTAATCCCAGCTACTCGGGAGGCTAAGGCAGGATAATCACTTGAACTCAGGTGGCGGAGGTTGCAGTGAGCCAGGATCATGCCATTGCACTCTAGCCTGGGCGACAGAGCAAGAATCCATCTTAAAAAAATAAAAATAAAAAAAATAAGGTTGAACCTGGGTAAAGCATATATGAATCTTTTTCCTGTACTATTATTATTGCAATTTTTTTGTAAATTGGAAATTATTTCCAATAAAAAGTTGAAAAACTGACAAAGCTGATTTATTTTATTTTTTATTTTTTTTTGAGACGAAGTCTTGCACTGTCACGTGGGCTGGAGTACAGTGGAGCGATCTTGGTTCACTGCAACCTCCGCCTCCCGGATTCAAGCGATTCTTCTGCCTCAGCCAACCCAGTAGCTGGGATTATAGGCACCTGCCAACATGCCCGGCTAATTTTTTGTATGTTTTAGTAGAGACGGGATTTCACCATGTTGGCCAGCCTGGTCTCAAACTGACCTCATGATTAGCCTGCCTCAGCCTCCCACAGTGCTGGGATTACAGGCATGAGCCACTGCGTCTGGCCTATATTTTATTTTTAAATGATCAGCAGAAACCTTGTAAGCTGAAGACTACAATGAACAGCTTCTATCAACAAGTAAACTATAGAGCAGTTGTTCTCAGAGTGGATCCTGGACCATCATCATCTCTTTACCACCTGGGAACTTGTTGGAAATCCAAGTTCTTAAGCGCCATCCTAAACCTACTGAATCAGAAACTCTGGGGTGGTGCCCAGTAGTCTGTGCTTTTAAGAAGTCCTCCTGATAATTTTAATGTACCCTGAGGACCACCGGCAGTAAACTGTTTAGATTCTTTATTCTTGAACTTTTGCATAGTTTAAAAGTGACTTAATTAGCAAGTGGACCTTCTGTAAGTAGACAGAGTTAATGCTTATGTGCTTTAGGAGCCAATGCTCATCACAGCTGATCACATGCCTTGCCTACCTAATATCAGTTCTCCTGCTCTGCATAGCAGGAGGAGCTATAGTAGTGTTGGTACTATCTTATGACTTCAGTTATATGTAACTAAGGACATATAACTTAGTTGTTTTTTCTGTTTATATATAGTACACTTCCTCCAGAAATCTTGGAATGGTTGTAGGTCTTCTCATTCACACAGTGTTTCTGTGACATATTAATGCAGGCAGAATTGCTTTTGATTTTTAGGTTTATTTGCATACTACGTAGTATATAAGCTTGCTGTGATATTTTTCCAAAGGGATTTAATATCATTTAAGCAAAAATGATATAGCTTCTGTATTATGTTTCCTAATAAGGCTCAAACATAGAAAGAAATTATAGTAACTGAAGTGCTACAGAATTACTTTAGTACTGGTTTATTAATTAATGTCACAAAGTTACAGGATTACCAAGGTGGTGTTAGTAGGAAGAAACAATATCTTGCTTTAGTCTATCAGTGTTCTTGTGGTGAATGGTCAGTTTCTGCATTCTTGAAAAGGAAAATTCTTGGAAAGTGGGTGTTTGCAATGACTAGGTCAGTCACTTGGTCTGCTGCCTGGCATTTTGGGTCTACTGAAAGTGACATTGTAGCAAAGGCCCTATACCTTCTGCATTTCTTTCTTTTCTTTTTTTCTTTTCTTTTTTTTTTTTTTTTTAAGTAGAGACAAGGTCTTGCTTTGTTGCCCAGGCTGCCCTTGACCTCCTGTCAAGCAGTCCTGTCACCTTAGCTTCCTGAGTAGCTGGGACTACAGGCGTGTGCCACCATGAGTGGTTAATGTAAATTTTTTGTTTTTTGAGACAGTTTCACTCTTGTTGCCCAGGTTGGAGTGCAGTGGCATGATCTCGGCTCACTATAGCCTCTGCGTCCTGGGTTCAAGCGATTCTCCTGCCTCATCCTCCCAAGTAGCTGGGATTACAGGCTCCTGCCACCACGCCCAGCTAATTTTTTGTATTTTTGTAGTAGAGATGGGGTTTCATCATGTTGGCCAGGCTGGTCTCGAACTCCCGAGCTCAGGGGATCCACCTGCCTTGGCCTCCCAAAGTGCTGGGATTACAGATGTGGGCCACCATGTCTGGCCTATTTTTTAATTTTTTTGAGACAGAGTCTCCCTCAGTCACCCAGGCTGGAGTGCAGTGGTGCAATCTCAGTTCACTGCAACCTCCAACTCCTGAGTTCAATTCTCCTGCCTCAGCTTCCCTGGTAGCTGGGATTACAGGTGCCCACCACCACGCCCAGCTAATTTTTTTTTTTTTGAGACGGAGTCTTGCTCTGTTGCCCAGGCTGGAGTGCAGTGGCGCAATCTCGGCTCACTGCAAGCTCTACCTCCCGGGTTCACACCATTCTCCCGCCTCAGCCTCCCAAGTAGCTGGGACTACAGGCGCCCGCCACCTCGCCCAGCTAATTTTTTGTATTTTTAGTAGAGACGGGGTTTCACCATTTTAGCCAGGATGTTCTCAATCTCCTGACCTCATGATCCGCCCATCTCAGCCTCCCAAAGTGCTGGGATTACAGGCATGAGCCACCGCGCCCGGCCCCAGCTAATTTTTGTTGGCTGGCCTAGGGAAGAATCTGTGATTCAGTGCTGCAGGGATCAGGTGACCCTGGTGAGAGAGGTTCTGGAACAAGGGTTAATTTGGTCATTTTTGGAATGACCTGGGATTTGGCTTATTTATTTTATTTTTAAAATTTCCCGCTGGGCACAGTGGGAAATACCTGTAATTCCAGCACTTTGGAAGGCCGAGGCCAGTGAATGGCTTGAGCTCAGGAGTTCGAGACCACCCTGGGCAACATGGTGAAACTCCATCTCTCCAAAAAAATACAAAAAAATTAGCTGGACATGGTGGTGCATACCTGTAGTCCCAGCTACTTAGGAGGCTAAAGCAGGAAGATCAGTTGAGCTAGGGAGATGAGGGTGGAGGTTGCAGTGAGCCAAGATCATGCCACTGCACTCCAGCATGGGCAACAGAGAGAGACCCTGTCTCAAAAAAATAAAATGGTGAATGTAAAATAAAATGGTAGCTCATGCCTATAATCCCAATACTTTGGGAGGCCGAGGTGGGTGGATCACTTGAGGCCAGGAGTTACGGACCAGCCTGGTCAACATGGCAAAACCCCATCTCTACTAAAAATACAAAAACTAGCCGGGCTGGTGGTATATGCCTATAATCCCAGCTACTTGGGAGGCTGAGGCAGAGGTCGCAGTGCGCTGAGATCACACCACTGCACTCCAGACTGGATGACAGAGTGAGACCCTGTCTGAACATCACATCACATCACATCACATCACATCACATCACATCACATCACATCACATCACATCACATCACATCGTAACGTAACATAATGTAACATATAAATTTTCAAGGCAGAAATCTTGTAGTCAGCCTTACTTTTTGTTGACAAGGACATGGTCCTGAGCGCAGAAATCTCGGCAGTTGATAAAGCCAAGAAGACAGATACTAATTAAAGAAGTTTCCAGATTTTGCATCTTCTGGCATCTCAGCTAAATGGCTCTGAGGAAGAGGATGCCACTTACCAGTTTTGAGACACAGACAGGTTATATTCTCTTCCTCAAAACCATTTAGCTGAGATGGAATTTGCCTCTCTGAGGTTGGGGAAGGTGTTTGAACTCTGTTTACAGCCCTCTGTCAGTTCCACTGCCTTGCCGAGTTCTCTCACCCTTCTTTAGATAGAATTGCTGTTGGCTTCTGTAGTCCTCACTTACCTCTTTTGCCAAATGCTCAGGTAGCTTTGGCTGAGTCTTCCAGGTTTGATAAGGCTGTATAGGGCTTCCTGTGCCTTTTGGTAGCTAGAAGTCACTGAAGAGGTACTTCTGCTAGAGTGACAAGAAGAAAAGGGTCATTACTCAGCTTGTATAGTGCAGGGGCTGCTTGACTCCCAGGTTCAGTCTAGGCAGGGGAGTTTATTTATACAGTTACCTTAAATGAGCACCAGATAGAGGCCATCTATAAAAACTGTTTACAGGATTTAAAAATACATTGACATTGGCTTTTGCCTTTAACCTTCTGCTTGCAACAGAACATCTGATGAGACCTATGCTGCTCACCGTTTCTAGGTTACATTCTCTACCCTTGCAGTGTAAATTAATTTTTGCGTGGTTCCATGTTTCTTGCTTAGGTTATCTCTTAGGTCTTCTGTCTGATTTAAATGTAAGCCTTCTTAGGACTAGATAGTGGTGATGGTTGCACTACTTTGTCAATATATCACTGAATTGTATGTATTTACTCTTTTAAGAATGAGTTTTTGGTATGTGAATTATGTCAATTTTTATTTATTTATTTATTTATTTTTTGAGATGAAGTTTCACTCTTGCCCAGGCTGAAGTGCAGTGGTGCAATCTCAGCTCACTGCAACCTCTGCCTCCTGGGTTCAAGCGATTCTTCTGCCTTAGCTTCCCGAGTACCTGGGATTACAGGTGCATACCACTACGCCTGGCTAATTTTTGTATTCTGTATTTTTTTTTTTTTTTTTTTTTTGAGACGGAGTCTCGCTCCATTCCCCAGGCTGGAGTGTAATGGCATGATCTCGGCTGACTACAACCTCCGCCTCCTGGGTTTAAGCGATTCTTCTGCCTTGGCCTCCCAAGTAGCTGGGACTACAGGTGCATGCCACCATACCACGCCTAGCTAATTTTTTGTATTTTTATTAGAGACGGGGTTTCACCGTGTTAGCCAGGATGGTCTCGATCTCCTGACCTCGTGATCCTCCCGCCTCAGCCTCCCAAAGTGCTGGAATTATATAGTGAGCCACCATGCGTGGTAAATTATATCAATTTTTAAAAACCTTTTTGAAAATTGGTTAAGTCATGTAAATATTGATTTCTTAAAGGTGTTTTCATAAGTACAGAGAATATTCAAAGTTTCAGCAAAAACGTTAACAGCCCACTGATTGGTACTTATACCTTGCTGGTATAATTCATAATTGATTGTTCTTAGTCTCAGTTCAGTACATTGTGCTATGTGTAGAAAACGTTGTATTTTCATTTTTAAAAATTATTATTATTATTATTTTGAGATGGAGTCTGACTCTGTCTCCCAGGCTGGACTGCAGTGGCACGGTCTTGGTTCACTGGCAACCTCCACCTCCCAGATACAAGTGATTCTTCTGCATCAGCCTCCTGAGTAGCGGAGATTACAGGCACCCGCCACCATGCCTGGGTAATTTTTTTTTTTTTTTTTGGTAGAGACAGGGTTTCACCATGTTAGCCAGGCTGATCTTGAACTCCTGACCTCAAGTGATCCATTTGCCTCAGACTCCCAAAGTGCTGGAATTACAGATGTGAGCCATTGCGCCCAGCCCATTTTAAAAAATTAAACCGGCCAGGTGCGGTGGCTCACGCCTGTAATCCCAGCACTTTGGGAGGCTGAGGCAGGCGGATCATGAGGTCAGGAGATTGAGACCATCCTGGCCAACATGGCGAAACTCCGTGTCTACTAAAAATACAAAAATTAGCCGGGTGTGGTAGTCCCAGCTACTCAGGAGGCTGAGGCAGGAGAATTGCTTGAGCCCAAGAGGCAGAGGTTGCAGTGAGCTGAGATTGTGTGCCATTGCACTCCAACCTGGATGACAGAGCAAGACTCCGTCTCAAAAAAAAAAGAAAAGTATAAGGAGTATTCACATTTCTATGAGATCTGTAAATTTAGGTTAGAAAATTTAGTTAGCTATGTTTTGTAATAGTCATATAAATAAGCACAAAGACCCTCCATCCTTCTTTCCAGCACGTGACAGTGGAAGAAAAGGGTAATAAAGTAGATTTTTTGTTACTCTCATTGGTAAAAATAAATCTGTCCATGAGAAGGTTAACACTGAGTTTACTATCTTGATGATTCCATATGGTTCCTAGCAATTCTGATCTCAAGGTTGGTGGGCAGAATGTTTAGGTCTCTGGGTAGAATATCTTCTGTGCCTTTTCTGTGAATTGTAAAATTACATTTGGGAAATAAAAAAAAAAAAATCCCTGATTATCCCACTACAGCAATACAACCACTGTAATCATTTTGGTATGCAGTTGTGTTGCATTATGTGAATTTTCTGATTTTTGTATGTCCACCTGTGCTCATTTGAACTGTATCCCCTCCCCACTTCCCACACCCTGTTTTCTCACTCCTGGAGTGAGCCTGGGCAGTGGGGATGAGACTTGCTTGTGGCTTCAGTTTGTTTCCTTTTCTAAGTTTCTCTGAGTGGGCATTCACTGTGCTGGCTGTGATTCTGTTATTTAAAGCAATATATTTTCATACCTTATGGCCCTTAAATGCAAGCCAACCTCTTCATCTGGTGTCAACCAAAGGAAAAGTGATTTGTTGCAGCGCTGGAGGACAAACTGGCAATGTTGGACTTACCTAAATTGAAAGATGGTATGTTGTTCTTCACCTTGGGGTCTTCAAGTATGATTTTGACAGTGCATGGTTTTTATCTCACATGCTGACTTTTGTCTTTAACCCCTGAGTTAGATGCAATTTAATTCCAGTCCTTTTTCCTATATACATTTTACATAATTATCCATAAGGGTATGTTCATTTTTAAGGCTCTTAAAATATACTATATCAAGTATCTTTCCATATTGCTATACAATTTTTGTAGCCGTCATTTATAACGGGACATTTTAGTTTTCATCTTTTCAGAAGAATTTTGGGAACTGGTATAATCAGCTCCTGAGAATGCTTTCTAATTTGCATACTCAGGTCTACTCACAATAGTTCTGCCATAGATATTTTAAAATAGAAGCAACTGTTATGCTGCTAAGTTGAATATTTCTTAACTAGGCTTATTAACAGGGGCATAGATGTATGTTTTCAGGCATATGGGACTCTTTCTGTAACTGAGCTTGTAGAGTTTAGAATTAAGATTATTTAAGTTAGTCTGTGATCTTGTTGAAGAGTGAGAGGCTAGAGTGTAGTGGTTAAAAACATCAACTTGAATCTGGACTGCTTGCATTTAAAACTCAGTATTGGTATTTACTTGGTTACTTTGACCAATTTATCTATCCTTTCTTTGCCTTCTTCTCCATGGCTAAAATCAGGCTAATAATATTTACCTCGTAAGATAGTATTGTGAATATTAAATCAGTATATACAAAGTATTTAGAATAAAATCTTGAACCAACAAGTTCTATGTAAATATTACTTACTTTCATTGTCTATTTTTCTAATTGCTGAAAATCCTTATGGCACAACCATGAGTCTTGAACACACAAAATACCTTTTTTTTTTTTTGTAAAAGTTTTAGACAGTATAGTTAAACCTTAAATTTCTGTTCTTGTTTGATAGCTAAAGTTTCAGTCAGAATAAATTTAGTGTTGGGCTTGTGAATATAATATTAAATCTGAAGTATGTTGTCAACATACGGTATTGCAGGGTTGATGTCTAGAAATGCTATATTAGATTCCCATAATGTTTTCTGTATCTTTTTCTTCCCAGTGTCTACTTGTCCTTTAGCAAAGTATGAACATTGTCATGAATCTTTTCTCTCTCTGTCCACAGTTTCTGTGTGCGTCTCTGGGCCACAGTAGTTACTTCTTTAAGCACAGAAAGGAAACTTAGAGCTTTGCCAGTTTTGGTGTTTGTTCCCTATGTTTTTCATCCGGGCAGCTATGGGGAGGGTTGCTTTCCACACATCTGGGTACTCCACTGATATGTTCTGTAGAAGTAATCAACACACTCGAGAGTACACCTGCTTGTTCCGTGGCTAACCCTTTCTGATTGTGGACATACATTTGAGTGTTTGCAGTGGATATTTGGTGCTAACAGGTGTCTTAGTTCCTTCTGTTATTCTATAATGTTTCCCAAGAATATTCAGAATTGTTTATAAAATGCAGAGTGATTTATGTATTAGGAGTTCACTGAGTTTGACCAAGAAGATTCACTTGAAAGGAATTAAGTAACAAAACAGTTTCCATTGTTAATAGGATATGCACGCTGTTTCTCTAAAGTACTTTTATTTCTTCAGAGTTATTAAGCAGAGGAGACTGATTTTGTGGTAAGTTTGGAGGGGTTAGTTTTAATCCATGTTGGTCAAAGTCGTGAAAGTAGATTAGAAAATCTGTTTCTCATCCTACAGTAGTGCTGAGGTTTCTAGTAGATTGTTTTTCTTCTTCCTAGTCATTTTCTGAAACTCGAAGCAAGGATCAACCCATACCATTGTAATGTTTCATAGTGAACTTGGAGTATTTAACAAGTCTAAAATCAAAGTTTATTATTAGTAGTAAAACATTTTAAAGCCATTCATTTCATGTGACAAGGAATTTTAACTCATTTCACCAAATGTGGTATGTTTTTAAACTTATACTTTCTATTGCTCTAGTTTTATTGATCTTTGATACATTGATTCAGTGATATCAGTTTCCTATTGTTATATATACTTTGTGGTCAAAATTATCATAGGGTTTTGTGTTTTTCTTTGCCTGAGTTTTGTTTCTCATCTGAACATCACATCTTTTTCTTGCTGTTCCATTTACACAGTGTCATTCTTAGAGATGAGCTTCTTTATCCTCTGAGGCAGTGGAGGAAGCATGGAAACCACATGGGGAGCATTGCATTGACAAGTTTATTTTTGTAGTCACATGGTGGCAGTATCAGGGAAATTACAGGAACTGGTTAGATTCGAGTTCAGCAACCTATAAATCCCAGGACTTCCCAGTCTCGTGGATCATAGGACCTCAGGTGATCCGCCTGCCTTGGCCTCCCAAAGTGCTGCAAGTGACACTTGCTTAGGAGTAAGGTGAAGGGTATTTTATAGCTCTAATGGTTTGTACAATTCTTAAACATGTATTGATTGCTAACAACTACTGTCTTTCTCCCAGCTTGCCCCACCACCAGTCTTTGTGCATAAGCACAAATTTGGACACAGTTATTTGTACTTATTTATGCTTTTACACCTTCTTCCTTTTATAAAGATTTTAGCTGGTTTATGACTTGAGTTGAAACAAGGAAAGAAAGAGGAGACCTGAAATGGTCTGTCCCCTGCCAACCAGAAGCCTCCTGTGGTATCCAAACAGAATAGTTGCCTCAGTCTGTCAGCACTTCTGTCTTTGAAGGTGGTTTCTGCTTGAAAAGTGGTGACTATTAGCATAGCCTGGGGATATTTGCTTTTTTTCTTTCGGGATACTTTTTTTTTTTTCTAGATACTTTCTTGCTCTTGTCGACTTTGTTTTTCTGAAAGATTTAGCCTGTGGTTAAAATGTTTCGGGTCCCCACATGAACTCTCTGTGGGATTACCCAATTCTGGGGTACCTTCACCAGATCACCAGTGCTAAAGAGGGCAAAGGATCTTCTTGGTTAATAGAAAAGACTATTTTGGAATGAATCTCAAAGTCCAGAAACATCGAGACTTTCCTTCAGTACTTTTTTCTATTTGGGGTAGCAACTTTACTTAGTGTAGGGGAGGGACGGGTTAGTTGGGAGGGCTTGTGTTTAAGGGGTTCAGAAACAGGGGATTTAAGTGTGTCTTTTGTGTTTGCAAGGCACTAACACCACTCCCGTCTGTATTTAAATGCTGTCCCCAGGTTACGACTATGGCTATGTCTGCGTGGAGTTTTCACTCTTGGAAGATGCCATCGGATGCATGGAGGCCAACCAGGTTGCTTTATACTTCGGTCAAATGATGCTGGAAGGATATATTTTTTTATATATGGGGAGGGAGGGTTTCAAATGATTTCACTTTGGAAAGGTACAAGAAGTCTATCTTTGGAGCATACTGCATTCCAACCATCAATTGTGAGGAAAATCTTTAAAAAGGCTGGAAAGCTTTCTCTAGAAAACTTAATGGGCACAGAGTGCATTTTAAAAGCTAGAGCCCAGTTGCTTTTGGATTAGATTCCAAAGACAATAGTTGGGGGGGGGAAAATGACACATCTGGAATGTTTCCTCTTGGAGTGTGACTGAGATGGTAATCCTGATGCAAAGAATGATCCTTGATTGTCTGTGACCCCAAGGATCTGCCTAGCACGGAAATTCTAGGTCAGTAGTTACACCCAGACCTAGGGTGAAGACCTCAGATGGTGACTCCTATGGCATCAGGTCCTGCCTGCAGGGACTACTTCCAAAAGAGAGCTATCAGGGAAGAGAGAGGAGTGGATTGTTGGTGTCTATTGCATTCATCATTGTTCTTAGCCAGTTGGAGTTGCATACTCAAGTCCTTGGCTCCGTATAGTCAGAGCTGATGAATCAGAATCTGTACTCACCTTACGTTTGAACTATCTGGAGTGATTCAGCTTGCCACCTAGATTTTTCATCTATGTCTTTAATTGAACCCTGCCTGGTAGTTTTGGGAGGAATTTATAAATGGGTAGAATCCTTCCTGTTACGGTGTTTCCTTGGGGAAAGTTGTTTTCTTTGAGTTGTTTCAGTTCCTCCGTCTGTAAAGTAGGAAAAGAAACAGGAATGTAGTTTGATTTTTTTTTTTTTTAAATGTATCCACTGCCTGTACTTAATAGTGTGAATACAGTGGGCCCAGAATCTTTTTTTTTTTTTTTTGCTCTTGTTGCCAAGGCTGGATTGCAATGGTGCGATCTCGGCTCACCGCAACCTCCGCCTCCCTGGTTCATGCGATTCTTCTATCTCAACCTACCGAGTAGCTGGGATTACAGGCATGTGCCACCATGCCCGGCTAGTTTTGTATTTTTAGTAGAGATGGGGTTTGTCCACATTGGTCAGGCTGGTCTCGAACTCCCGACCTCAAGTGATCCGCCTGCCTTGGCCTCCCAGAGTGCTGGGATTACAGGCATGAGCCACTGTGCCCAGCCAGGCCCAGAATCTTAAAAGAAGGCTCTGCCAGGGAAGAGTAGTTATTACATGAGAACTCTTCTCCTTCTGTAGCCTGATGCTTTGTTCAGCTTTGTTTAACTCATTGTGGCTCATTATACGTACTTTTCTCTTCTTGGCCAAGTTCTCCTCTTATGGGTATGGAAATGACATGCTATAAATGCTTTGGGAGCAAGCACTCATTAGAGAAGACTTTTGTTGTGTCCTTACCTTGTTAGTAGTCTAAGCTTATCAGATCCTTAGAGAATGACGGGCTTAGGACTGTATACCCTAGATTTAAGAGGGTTCTCATTGACCATTTGTTCAGTGTCCATCACTGAATCACTTACCAAATACAGTTGACACTCTGTCCACAGGTTCCACACCCATAGATTCAACCAAATGCTGATTGAACATATTCAGGAAAAAGATACATTAATAATACAACAATAAAAAATAATACAGGCCAGGAGTGGTAGCTTACCTCTGTAATCCCAACATTTTGGGAGGCCCAGATGGGAGAATTGCTTGAGGCCAGGAGTTCGAGACCAGCCTGGGCAACATAGGGAGACTCCATCTCTACAAAAAATAAAAGTGAAAAATGTAGCCAAGTGTGGTGACGTGAACCTGTAGTCCTATCAACTTGGGAGGCTAAGATGAGAGGATTACTTGAGCCCAGATTGAGACTGCAGTGAGCTGTGATCACTCTGCTGCACTCTAGCCTGGGGTGACAGAGCGAGACCCTGTCTCAAAAAACAAACAAAAAAGTACAGTTAACTATTTATATAGTCTTTATTAGGTATTAGATATTATAAGTAATTTAGAGATGGTTTAAAGTATATTGGAGGATGTGTGTAGGTTGTATGCAAATACCATATGATTTTATATAAGGGACTTGAGCATCCTGAGATTTTTGTGTCCTTGTGGGTCCTGGAACCAATCCCCCATGGACACCAAGGGACAACTGTACTAATCACGTGTCAGAAACTGCTACATGCCAATTTTGAAGAGAAGAAAAAAGCTTCCAATCTGTGTGCTTACGATGGATCCTATTCTGACAATCTGTCCGATTTTGAGAACACTCATTAATTCATAAGCAACTTGTTCTTATCAGTGAATAGTGATTAAGTCCTTTGCCTCTGTACTAAGTACTCAATGTAATAACTGATAGCTGAATGCTGTAAAGAAAACGAAGCAGGGTATCAGGAGAATGCATCATGGTGGCAATTTTAGAGGGGTAGTCAGGGAAACTTCTTGAGGAGTGACATACATTTGAGTTGTGACTCATGGTGAATAATGTATCCGGAACACTTACTATAGTACCCTGCACTTGGTAGCATTTGAATTAGTTTGAAATTCGATGTCCTTCTTTCTTTCTCTTACCCTCTTCCACATGTCAAGTAATTTCCAATTATAAATTTTGTGTGTGTGTGTGCGAGACAGAGTCCAACCAGGCTGGAGTGCAGTGGTGTAATCTTGGCTCACTACAATCTTAACCGCCCGGGTTCCAGAGATCCTGCTGTCTCAGCCTCCCCAGTAGCTGGGACTACAGGTGTATACCACCACGCTTGGGTAAATTTTTTTTTCTTTTTTTTTTTGAAATGGAGTCTCGCTCTGTTGCCCAGGCTGGAGTGCAATGGCACGATCTCAACTCGTTGCAGCCTCTACTTCCTGGGTTCAAGTGATTCTCCTGCCTCAGCCTCTTGAGTAGCTGGGATTACAGGTGTCCGCCACCACATCTGGCTAATTTTTGTATTTTTAGTAGAGACGGGGTTTCACCATGTTGGCCAACTCCTGACCTCAGGTGATCCACCTGCCTTGGCCTCCCAAAGTGCTGGGATTACAGGTGGTGAGCTACCATGTCCTGCCAACTTTTGTATTATTAGTAGAGATGGGGTTTCACCATGTTGGCCAGGCTGGTCTTGAACTCCAGACCTTAGGTGATTTGCCTGCCTTGGGCTCCCAAGGTGCTGGTATGACAGGCATGAGCCCCTGTGCCTGGCCTCCAATGATAATTCTAAGAAAATAAATTTATTTTTATATCTGAAGTTTATTAAAACTAATTCTTTAAGGAAATGGATGTGGATTAAGCTCCTTACGACATAGTAAACAATCTTATGAGAGACATAAGAATGTGAGGCTGGCCGGGCGCGGTGGCTCAAGCCTGTAATCCCAGCACTTTGGAAGGCTGAGACGGGCGGATCACGAGGTCAGGAGATCGAGACCATCCTGGCTAACATGTTGAAACCCCATCTCTACTAAAAAATACAAAAAACTAGCCGGGCGAGGTGGCGGGCGCATATAGTCCCAGCTACTCGGGAGGCTGAGGCAGGAGAATGGCGTAAACCTGGGAGGCGGAGCTTGCAGTGAGCTGAGATCTGGCCACTGCAGTCCAGCCTGGGCGACAGAGCGAGACTCCGTCTCAAAAAAAAAAGAAAAAAAGAATGTGAGGGAAGAAGTCCTGACTCCTCAGGGTGAATAAAGTAAATATTTTGGGAGGCTGAGGCGGGCGGATCCCGAGGTCAGGAGATCGAGACCATCCTGACCAATAAGATGAAACCCTGTCTCTACTAAAATACAAAAAATTTAGCCAGGCGTGGTGGCGCATGCCTGTAGTCCCAGCTACTCGGGAGGCTGGGGCAGGATAATTGCTTGAATCCAGGAGGTGGAGGTTGCAGTGAGCCAAGATCACGCCACTGCACTCCAGCCTGCTGACAGAGCAAGACTCCGTCTCAAAAAAAAAAAAAAAATAAATAAATAAATAAATAAATAAATAAATAAAAAGATAAAGTAAATATCTGTGGAAGATAAAATGTGTTTGTAGGCCAGGCACTGGCTCAAGCTTGTAATCCCACCACTTTGGGAGATTGAGACAGGAGGACCACTTGAGCTCAAGAGTTTGAAATGAGCATGGGGCAAACAGTAAGACCCTGTCTAAATTAAAAAAAAAAAAAAAGTCTCTGTCTATCTTTTCCCCCAGTTTTACTTACAGACCAAATTGGTACAGATTCTGAGTCACCACGGTCTGCTTGGCAACTCTTAGAGCCTGAGTGTGTGTGTGCCTCTGAGAAGGTTACTCCAAAGTACTTTGGGTTGAGTTTTTTGTAACTCTTTGCTATCCTGACACTTGATGTGAAATGTCTTTTATTTCATTGCTGGGTACTTGTAGGCCTAGGGGATGGAAATAAAGGAACTTTCTGCTAGCTTGCTTTGTCAAATATTGTTGGGTAGGTGTGCCTTCGTGAAGTTGCTCAAGATGATAACCACGGTCCCTCTAGCCTTTTCCCAGTGCCTATATCAAGCTGTCAAACAGTAAAATGCTCTGCAGCAGTACTGAGCTTTGTGGCTGTGGTGACCCACCAGGGTATCACTTAGGCAACAGCTGTCTGTCTGGGGAAATAAGAATGTATGAATCTGTTAGCCTATACCATCACCATTTCCATCTAGGAGAAGGGGGCAGCCAGCAAACACTGTCAGGCAGAGCCTTTCATTCCACCCTTCCTGCAAAGTGTATTTCTAGCCCTGTCATATGCCCTTGGCTTTCTTTGTTGTCAAGTCTCTGGGAGATTGAGGGTACGTATTATCCCCTGCTTTGTGTGCCATTGCACTGGGACTTGGGGAGGGGAGTAAGAAGTATTGTGTTAAAATGTTAATCCCTTTCAGTGGTTGCCCAGTTGTGAGTACTAGCCCTCTCAGACTGTTGGCATTTGATGTGCAGGAATTAACATTTTATTTTCTCAAATATGCTGGTGTGATGCTTGTTGTCTGTACTTATTTGGCCAAATTAGTCACTAAAGTGCCCTTATAGAAGATAACTCTGGGAGACGTATGTATTTCTCTGAAAAAAAATTTTTTTTTTTTTTTTTGAGACGGAGTCTCGCTCTGTTGCCCAGGCCGGAGTGCAGTGGCATGATCTCGGCTCACTGCAAGCTCCACCTCCCAGGTTCATGCCATTCTCCTGCCTCAGCCTCCCGAGTAGCTGGGACTACAGGCGCCCACTGCCACGCCGGCTAAAGTTTTTGTATTTTTAGTAGACACGGGGTTTCACCATGTTAGCCAGGATGGTCTCGATCTCCTGACCTTGTGATCCACCCGCCTCGGCCTCCCAAAGTTCTGGGATTACAGGCTTGAGCCACTGCGCCTGGCCTTATTTCTCTGAAATTTTTATTCTCCTTTCCTTTTCCCTTTCCCTTTCCCTTTCCCTTTCCCTTTCCTTTTCCCTTTCCTTTCCTTTCCTTCCTTTCCTTTTTCTTTTTTTCTCTCCTTTTTCTCTTCTCCTTTCCTTTCCTGCCCTGTCCTGTCCTTTTTTCTTTTTTCTTTTCTTATCTTATTGGAGACAAGGTCTCCTTCTGTCACCCAGGCTGAAGTGTAGTGGTGCGATCATGGCTCACTGCAGCTTCAATCTACTGTGCTGAAGTGATCCTTCCAACTCAGTTCTCTTTAGTAGCTGGAACTACCACCACCACACCTGGCTAATTTTTTTTATTTTTATTTTTTGTAGAGACAGGGTTTTGCCACATTCCCAAGGCTGATCTTGAACTCCTGGACTCAAGCAATTTACCCATCTCGGCCTCCCAAAGCACTGGGATTCCAGGTGTGAGCCACAATGCCTGGCCTGTTTTTAAATTTTTATTTTTTGGAGACTTAGGGTTTTATTTTGTTACTCAGGCTGGAGTGCAGTGGTACGATGAGAGCTCATTGCAGCTTTAAACTCCTGGGCTTAAGCAATCCTCTCACCTCAGCCTTCTGAGTAGCTGGACTACAGGCACCTGCCACCATGTTCGACTAATTAAAGAAAAAAATCTGTTCATAAAGATGGGATCTTTCTGTGTTGCCCAGGCTGCTTTTGAACTCCTTACCTCAAGTGATCCTCCCACCTGGACCTCCCAAAGTGCTGGGATTATAAGCATGAGCCAGTGCGCCCAGCCTTACTCACCTTTTTGTATGACACTATCAGTCTTTCTAAAGTGCAAAGAAAAAGGGTTCTGTTATCATCTGATGTGAAAATTCCTTTAAACCTTGACTTTTTCTGGTGTGAGGAATGAAGGCTATGGAATACATGAAGTTTTATGAAATAGTGTTATTGTGTGTGTGTGTATCAACAAAATTAAGAGAGTTTGGGTTGTTGAAAATACAAGAGTGTTTTTGAAGGTATGTGTAGGAAGCCAAATCTCAAATGTGGTCTGTCCTTGTGATTAAAATTAGAGCAATGGGGAAGCCAGGTGTGATGTCTCACACCTGTATTCCCAGCACTTTTGGAGGCTATGACAGGAGGATCACTTGAGCCCAGGAGTTGAGTCCAGGCCTGGGTAACGTAGCGAGACCTCGTTAAAAATTAGCTAGGTGTGGTGGCACATGCCTATTGTCCCAGCTATTTGGAAGGCTGAAGTGGTAGGATCGCTTGAGGCTGGGAGGTCAAATCTACAGTGAGCCGTGATTGTGCCACTGCACTCCAACCTGGATGACAGAATGAGAGATAGTGCCTCAAAAAAAAAAGAGCAACAGAGAAAGCTTATGTTTTTAGTGATGAGAATGCTATTTGTGAGGCCATGATGGAAAAAATTGGTGAAGAACCTAGTTTGTTGGAAACTTAAGTTGGTAATAAAGGCATAATACTATCTGAAACACTTTAGTACTTAAATTGTGTGCGTTCCAAGCAACAAAACCAATCTGTAGGTTGAAGGTTGTAGTGTTACCTAAACAACTGTCACCCCAAAAACACTTCATTGAGGAGTATCCGGCTTCCTAGCCAGAGCTCAATTGTGTAACTTATGGCTTGAATCATGCCATTCTTCCTGGAAACTTCAATTTCAGTACTTTTTCCTGATCACCCTCAGTAGAGTAGTAGTAGAAATATGGGGAACTGCATTCTAAAATGAGTATATAGGTTAATATCCTAACTAGAAAAAATATTACAACAATTAATGAGTACAAACCAAGGATTATTGAAGTCTTGCTCTCAAGAGAGTTGGGGTATTCAAGAAAATTAAAAGTGAATTTAGGCCGGGCATGGTGGTTCACATCTGTAATCCTAGCACTTTGGGAGGCCGAGGTGGGCGGATCATGAGGTCAGGAGATCGAGACCATCCTAGCTAATACAGTGAAACCCCGTCTCTACTAAAAATACAAAAAATTAGCCGGGCATGGTGGTGGGCGCCTGTAGTCCCAGCTACTTGGGAGGCTGAGGCAGGAGAATGGCGTGAACCCGGGAGGCGAAGCTTACAGTGAGCCAAGATCGCACCACTGTACTCCACCTTGGGGAACAAAGCGAGACTCTATCTCAAAAAAAAAAAGTGAATTTAAGGATTGATGACTTGATTACACATTTTGGCTATATATCCACTGATTGAGACTTTTTTTTTTTTTTTTTTTTTGAGATGGAGTCTCACTGTGTCGCCCAGGCTGTAGCGCAGAGGTGCTCACTGCAACCTCTGCCTCCTGGGCTAAAGCGATTCTCCTGCCTTAGCCTCCCGAGTAGCTGGGATTACAGGCATGTGTCACCATGCCCGGCTAATTTTTGTATTTTCAGTAGAAATGTAGTTTCACCATGTTGGCCAGGCTGGTCTTGAACTCCTGACCTCAGGTGATCCACCCGTCTCGGCCTTCCAGAGTGCTGGGATTACGCATGTGAGAGCCACTGTACCCAGCCCAGTGATTGAGACTCAATAACTTGAAGCAGTATAATGTAGCAGTATAACATAATATTCTGGAAGCAGACTACTGGGGGTTGCATTTCCGCTCCATCACTTTCTAAGGTGTACTTGAACAAGTGGCTTAACCTCTCTGTGTTTTAATGTACTCTCACATACGTCTAGGGATTAAATAAGTTAATGCATGTAAGGTGATTAGAACTGGGGCTGGCACAGAGTGAACGCTGAGTGTGTCTTTGTTGTTATCACAACAACTTCTCATCTGAAACAAAGTCTTAAGTTACAGCAGCTCTGGTCTTGGCTTAATGGAGTATATGACAAAAAGGATTTGGTGGCAGTGCCTAGGAGGATTTTTTTTTTTCTTTTCCCCATCAACAGTACTTCTTATTTAGCCTGTTGATTGATACTGATTATCAGGGGACTCCTTCCAGGCTCCCCTAGTTGGAGGTTTTTTTTTTCTTCTTCTTTTTCTTTTTTTGAGACAGGGTCACATTCTGTCTCCTAGGCTGGAGTGCAGTGGTGCGATTTCGGCTCACTGCAACCTCCATTTCTGGGGCTCAAGCCACTCTCATGCCTCAGCCTCCTGAGTAGCTGTGGCTATAGATGCGTGCCTGGCTAATTTTTGTATTTTTGTAGCACAGGGTTTTGCCATTTGGAAGGCTGAAGTGGGAGGATCGCTTGAGGCTGGGAGGTCAAATCTACAGTGAGCCGTGATTGTGCCACTGCACTCCAACCTGGATGACAGAATGAGAGATAGTGCCTCAAAAAAAAAAGAGCAACAGAGAAAGCTTATGTTTTTAGTGATGAGAATGCTATTTGTGAGGCCATGATGGAAAAAATTGGTGAAGAACCTAGTTTGTTGGAAACTTAAGTTGGTAGTAAAGACATAATACTATCTGAAACACTTTAGTACTTAAATTGTGTGCATTCCAAGCAACAAAACCAATAATCTGTAGGTTGAAGGTAGGCTGGTCTCGAACTCCTGAAGTCAAAGTGATCCACCTACCTCAGCCTCTCAAAGTGCTGGGATTACAGGAGTGAGCTACCATGTCCGGCCCTTAGTAAGAGTTTCTGCTGCCTTAGCCTTCGAGACAGAATCTTATTTTTTTTTTTTTTTGAGACGGAGTCTGGCTCTGTTGCCCAGGCTGGAGTGCAGTGGCGCGATCTTGGCCCACTGCAAGCTCCACTTCCCGGGTTCACACCATTCTCCTGCCTCAGCCTCCCGAGTAGCTGGAACTATAGGCACCCGCCACCACGCCCGGCTAATTTTTTTGTATTTTTAGTAGAGATGGAGTTTCACCATGTTAGCGAGGGTGGTCTAGATCTCCTGACCTCGTGATCTGCCCGCCTCGGCCTCCCAAAGTGCTGGGATTACAGGTGTAAGCCACCACCCCTAGCCATGAGAATCTTAAATTTTCTAAAGAGAAAGAGTAGGAGACAGACAGTACCACATGGAGTATGGTTAGGCCATGTAGGAAATCTAGCCTGTAGCTTTAAAATCCTAAGTTCTAAATTAGTTGGGTATGGTGGTCCCCACCTGTAATCCTAGCTACTCCGGAGGCTGAGGTAGGAGGATCGATTGTGCCCAGGAGTTCAAGGTTGCAGTGAGCTGTGATGGTGCCACTGCACTCCAGCCTGGGCAACAGAGTGAGATGCTGTCTCTCAAAGCAAAACACCCTAAGCTCTGATAACCAGCCCATTATTTGCCACATCTCAGGCTCTTTAATTATGAGAGGTACTCTAAACTGAATTCATTTTAATTCTCTCCAATTTGAAAAATAAACATTTATCATTTGGCAGTTTTAAGGGAATCTTCTGATATATGTCCTACAATGGGTTTATAATTATTTTTGTCACAAATCATGGTTTATTTCTATGGATTAAAGTAGTTTAGTTCTTAACTTGTTCTAAATTAGAAATATACCTGTATATTTTATTTTATTTTATTTTATTTTATTTTTTTATTTTTTATTTTTATTTATTTATTTTTTTGAGACGGAGTCTTGCTCTGTCGCCCAGCCCAGGCTGGAGTGCAGTGGCGCGATCTCGGCTCACTGCAAGCTCCGCCTCCCGGGTTCACGCCATTCTCCTGCCTCAGCCTCCCGAGTAGCTGGGACTACAGGCGCCCACAACCGCGCCCGGCTAATTTTTTGTAATTTTTAGTAGAGACGGGGTTTCACCGTGGTCTCGATCTCCTGACCTTGTGATCCGCCCGCCTCGGCCTCCCAAAGTGCTGGGATTACAGGCGTGAGCCACCGCGCCCGGCCGTATACCTGTATATTTTAACCTTGTGCTCCTGTGTTATCACATCTCATTGGCTCAAGGGTCATACAAAGGCGTGATTCAGTTTGTGATCTTGATTATAACTTTGGTTTATGACCTTTTGTACTTTCAGATGGCATAGGGTTTATAGGACAGAAAGATTTAAAATTTCAGCTTCATTACCTCCTGACTCTTTTTTTTTTTTTTTTTTTTTTTTTTGAGACGGAGTCTGGCTCTGTCGCCCAGGCTGGAGTGCAGTGGCTGGATCTCAGCTCACTGCAAGCTCCGCCTCCCGGGTTTGCGCCATTCTCCTGCCTCAGCCTCCCGAGTAGCTGGGACTACAGGCGCCCGCCACCTCGCCGGGCTATTTTTTTGTATTTTTTAGTAGAGACGGGGTTTCACCGTGTTAGCCAGGATGGTCTCGATCTCCTGACCTCGTGATCCGCCCGTCTCGGCCTCCCAAAGTGCTGGGATTACAGGCTTGAGCCACCGCGCCCGGCCTCATTACCTCCTGACTCTTTTGTAACTGTTTTTTGTTTTGTTTTGTTTTGTTTCGTTTTTCTTTTTTGAGGCGGATCTTGCTCTATTGCCCAGGCTGGAGGGCAGTGGTGTGATTTGGGCTGACTGCAACCTCCACCTCCTGAGTTCAAGCGATTCTCCTGCCTCAGCCTCCCGAGTAGCTGGGATTACGGGCATGCCCCACCACACCCAGCTAATTTTTGTATTTTAGTAGAGATGGGATTTCACCATGTTGGCCAGGCTGAACTTGAACTCCTGACCTCAGGTGATCTGCCTACCTTGGCCTTTCAAAGTTTTGGGATTACAGCCATTGTGCCAGGCCTCTCTTTTGTAACTTCTGAACCTCAGTTTTCTCATCTGTAAAATGAAAGGATAATTATAATACCAGCCATAGTGCAGTTGTGAGGTTAGAGTATGTATTATTTGTAAAATGGTCAGTATGATAACTGGCATGTGGTAAGTGCTCTGTAGTAAAGGGTGATTCTTAACACTGGACTCTGCTTGGTTGTACCAACTCCTCTTTTTCCTTGGCTCCTTATCCACCTCTTGGGGTTCAGAGTTGGCTGAAGGTGGCAGGCATTGCTGCTTTGGGTGGCAGCTTGATTTTAGACAGCCATTTCACATAGTGCTTTTGTTCAGGACCTCTCGGGATTTCTAGATAGACAGCAAGAGAGTTGGGGTAGCACCTGTCGTAAAGTGTCTAAGGAATGAGTACGCAAGCATTCAGCCATTTGAGGGCAGAAGACCATGACCATACCTGCCTCCCTACAGTAAACAGCCTGTTGTTTTTGTAGGTAGCATTGCAGTTAGTTCTTTTATCAGAAAATTCTTGTAGGCTGCAGGTGACATTGAGTGTTATTAGGCATCTTCTTCATTCAAGTTGAACTTGGAGGTTACAGTATATCTTTATGTCACCTTTTCCACAGGTGTTAAAGTGTTGTCATTCATCCTCTAGTGCATAGATTTTATATGCATATTTCTTAAGTATATTGATGAACTGATAATTAGTTTTTCTAGAATAATATTTATTTTATATTTTATTTTATTGAGACAGAGTCTTGCTCTGTCACCCAAGCTGGAGTGCAGTGGCATAATCATGGCTCACTGCAGCCTCAACCTCCTGGGCTCAAGCCATCCTCCCCACCTCAGCCTTCTGAATAGCTGGGACTACAGGTGTGCGCCACCACACCAGGCTAATTTTGAGGGGGTGGAAGGGAGGTAGAGATGAGATCTTACTGTGTTGTTCAGGCTGGCCTTTTGATCCTGGACTCAAGCAGTACTGCCTCAGACTCACAAAGTGCTGGAATTACAGGTGTGAGCCACTGTACCCAGGCTAGAATAATTATTTTTTATTTTTATTTATTTATTTATTGAGACAGTTTTGCTCTTGTTACCCAGGCTGGAGTGCAGTGGTGCAGTCTTGGCTCACTGCAACCTCCGCCTCCTGAGTTTAAGTGATTCTCCTGCCTCTGCCTCCCAAGTAGCTGGAATTACAGGCACGCCACCACACCTGGCTAATTTTTGTATTTTTAGTAGCGACAAGGGTTTCACCGTGTTGGCCAGGCTGCTCTTGAACTCCTGACCTCGGGTGATCCACCTGCCTCGGCCTCCCAAAGTGCTGAGATTACAGGCATGAACAATGGTGCCCAGCCAGAATAATTAGTTTTAATCTCACATGGTGAGATTTGTGATGCCAATTTTGTGTACTAATGATGTATATATTACCAAAATCTGTGGTCAAGTGAAATTTGTGATTAATCTTTGTAAATGCTATTTCCAAAGGAAAACATGTAGGAGAAAAGGTGACGTATCACAGAATGTAGAGTAGTGGTTACTGGGCACAAGGGTGGCGGGGGAGTTGGGGGAGTGGCGGGAGAGGATAGAGAATGATAACTGATTGATACAGGGACTCTTTTTTGGGATGAGAAAAATATTCTAGAATTAAATAGTGATGGTGGTTGATCAAGCTTGTGCATGTACTAAAATACATTAAATTGTATATACTTTAAAACAGTGGATTTTACAGTATGTGAATTTTATCTCAATTTTTTAAAAAGCCTTTAAATCTAGTATGAAACTTTTTTTTAAGGCCAGGCGGGGTGGCTCACACCTGTAATCCCAGCACTTTGGGAGGCTGAGGCGGGCAGATCACCTGAGGTTAGGAATTCTAGACCAGCCTGGCCAACATGGCAAAACCCTGTGTCTACCAAAAATACGAAAATTAGCCCGACGTGGTGGTGTGTTCCTGTAGTCCCAGCTACTTGGGAGGCTGAGGCAGGAGAATTGCTTGAACCCAGGAGGTAGAGGTTGCAGTGAGCTGAGATTGCACCACTGCACTCCAGCCTGGGCAACAGAGCAAGACTGTCTAAAAAAAAAAAAAAAAAAAAAAAAGTTTTTTTGTAGGGTTCCAGCAAAATGGGAATGAGTCCAGATCTAAAATAATGTACAGATTCATTTACCACCCTCCATCCTACCCCAGTCCCCCAAAAAGATTGTCTATCAGTTTGTCAGAAAGTTAGAGTAAAATGGTCTTAAAATGCATCAGGAGGGCTGGTCACAGTGACTGATGCCTGTAGTTTCAGCTACTCAGGAGGCTGAGGTGGGAGGATCACTTGAGCCCAGGTCTCCTGACCTCGTGATCCACCCGCCTTGGCCTCCCAAAGTGCTGGGATTACAGGCGTGAGCCACCGCACCTGGCCCATTCTAATTTTTTAAAAAAGTGATTTTTTACGAAATTACTTTTTTAAAAAATTACAGACTTACGAAATCACAGACTTACGAAAAAGTTGCAAAAATTCCTGTGTTCTTTTCACCTAGATTCTTCTTCTTTTTTTTTTTGTTTTTTGAGACAGAGTTTTGCTCTCATTGCCCAGGCTGGAGTGCAATGGAGCGATCTCGGCTCACCGCAGCCTCCCCCTCCCGGGTTCAAGTGATTTTTCTGCCTCAGCCTCCCAAGTAGCTGCGATTACAGCCATGCACCACCACGCCCAGCTAACTTTATATTTTTTAGTAGAGACTGGGTTTCTCTATGTTGGTCAGGCTGCTCTCGAACTCCCAACATCAGGTGATCTACCCACCTCAGCCTCCTAAAGTGCTGATATTGCAGGTGTGCGCTACAGTGCCAGGCCCACCCAGATTCTTTTTAGCATATTTGAATGCAGATTTTTGAATAGTTAAATCTCTTCTCATTGAAAAAGGAACATCATTTGACTTGACCTCCCACCAGACACTTCCTCTGAGGTTGGATGGAAATGCTTAAAGGTTGCTGTAGATGGTGTGTGAATTTCCACTGGGTTGAGTAGATGATGTATATGGAAGGCGATTGGGATTTACTTTGTCAGTGTCTCCGAGAGGTCTGCCACTGGGCTTTGTCAGGTGCTGGGATTGAAGGTCAAGAAGTAGGGCAACATCTAAAGCTTCCACTCCTGGGCACTGTGAGGTTTTTATAGGTCTTAAAAAAAAAAAAGTGAATAGGCTGAACACGGTGGCTCACGCCTGTAATCCCAGCACTTTTGGAGGCCGAGGCAAGTGGATCACGAGGTCAAGAGATCAAGACCACCCTGGCCTCATGGTGAAACCCCATCTCTACTAAAAATACAAAAATTAGCTGGGCATCGTGGCACGTGTCTGTAGTCCCAGCTACTTGAGAGGCTGGGGCATGATAATCACTTGAACCCTGGAGGTGGAGGTTGCAGTGAGCCGAGATCTCGCCACTGCACTCCAGCCTGGTGACAGAGCGAGACACCGTCTCAAAAATATGTTCTTCGTGAGACAGGAGGCATTTGGATGCCTGATAGAAAAAGAGGAGGCACTATGTGCTAGTCAGCTTTAGACTGAGAAGCAACAGCAACCATGGCAAAAGGAAAGCAGACTTACCCTGACTGGCCTTGATAATGTTATTCGTCAGGCAGTGGCTCTTAAACAGGGGTTGCAAGCAGTGATTTTTGACACGCTCTTCTCCCCAACCACCGGACATTTGGCAATGTCTGGAGACATTTTTGGTTGTCACAACTGGGGGAGGGTGCTACTGGTATCTAGTGAATAGAGGCCAGGGATGCTGCTAAACATCCTACAATGCAAAGGGCAGCTCTCCACACAAAGAATCGTCTGGCCCAAAAATCTCTGTTGCTGAGGTTGAAAAACACTGGTGTAAGGGGACAAGAGTTGTGGTTAGTCAGAAAGGATGCCATGGATTGTCTTATAATCAGTTATCTCTTTCGTTGCCTTATTCCTGATCCCAACAGAGTGAGGATTGGCAAGGGGGTTTGGGAATATAGTGGGAGTGCTGCGTAGTGAGAGTGCCGGCATGGCACTCCAGACTGCCAGTCACAAGCTTAGCCTGTGCCTTTGGGGTAGGAGCTGTAGAATAAGACCTATTTGATATGTGGACCAGAATAAGTTCTTTAAATAATAATCAAAGGTAATAAACATTCTTAAAATATACTATCACTAAGGTAGTCTGTCATCCAGCGGAATGAGGTAGTAGTGAGAAGATTACACATATTTGGCAGCAATTACTAGAAAAACCAAATGAGTTGAAATTTCTCAAAATAGATTTTACTTCATATTTCAGATAGTTTTCCAGGGAAAATTGAAAATGCAAGTGCACATTCTCACATCCTTCTTTATACTGATTGAAACATTTGAATCTATTGGATCATCTTTTCATTAGGCTTTATTTCACAGGGCCATTTACTGGGTCCTGCATGCTGATATAGTTAAAGGGACTGAACTCAAAGTAAAAGATGCATATGTTTTATCTTAATACAATATCACTTTGCTGTAAAGGGAAACTGCTCTGTATATAGAATGCTGTGTAATAGTGATTGGGCTCTTGGAATCACATTGGAAATATCAGTAAGCAACTCATTTTAACTTTTGTTAACACAGTTAAGTGCTGAGCACCTCCAGTGTTTAAAGTTCTCTGCTAGATAATATGTGTTTATTAATGAATGAAAAAAAAAATACAAACGTTAGCCAGGCATGGTGGGGCATGCCTGCAGTCCCAGCTACTGAGGAGACTGAGGCACGAGAATTGCTTGAACCCAGGAGGTGGAGGTTGCAATGAGTCGAGATCACGCCACTGTACTCCAGCCTGGCCAACAGAGCAGGACTGTCTGAAAAAAAAAAAAAAGGTTTCTTTATTTTTAAATATTTTATTTTATTTCTTTTTTCCTTTTTTTTCTTTTGAGACAGAATCTCGCTCTGTTGCCCAGCCTGGAGTGCAGTGGCATGATCTTAGCTGACTGCAACCCTTGCCTCCCAGGTTCAAGCAATTCTCCTGCTTCAGCCTCCCAAGTAGCTGGGACTATAGGCACCCACCACCACACCTGGCTAATTTTTGTATTTTTAGTAGAGACGGGGTTCCACCATATTGACTAGGCTGGTCTCAAAGTCCTGACTTTACGATCTGCCCGCCTCGACCTCCCAAAGTGCTGGGATTACAGGCATGAGCCACTGCACCTGGCAAAATTTTTATTTTATTTTTAATTGATAATTGTATGTGTTTATGGAGTACCCATGTTATGATACATGTGTACATTGTAGAATGATTGAATCAGGCCAGTTAACATATCCATCACCTCATATTATTTCTTTGTAGTAAGAACATTTAAAATCTCTTTTAGCAATTTTGAAATAGATACAATACTTTGTTATTAACTCTAGTCACCATGCTGTGCAATAGATCACTAAAACTTCTTCCTCCTGTCTGACTGAAACTTTGTACTCTTTGACTAACATTCTCCCTTTGTCCTCCACCCACTTCTCTACCCACAGCCTCTGGTAAACCACCATTCTGCTCTCTACTTCCGTCTGAGTATTTGATTTTTTTAGATTGCACATGTGAGATCATGAAGTATTTGTCTTTCTGTACCTAGCTTATTTCACTTAGCTGAGTGTCCTTCATGTTTTTCCGCATGTCGCAAATGGCAGAATTTCCTTCTTTTTTAAGGCCAAATAGTATTTCATTGTGCTTACATATCACATTTTCATTATCCATTCATTCATTGATGGGCAGTGGATGAATGGATATCATGGCTGTTGTGAATAGTACTGCAGTGAACATGGGAGTGCAGGTATCTCTCAGACATAATGATTTCAGTTTCATTGGATATTTACTGTACACAAAAGTGGGACTGCTAGATCATATGGTGATTCTAGTTTTAGTTTAGTTTTTTTTTTTTAAGAACCTCCATACAGTTTCCAAAATATCTTTACTAATTTATGTTCTCACAGTGTAAAGGGTTCTCTTTTCTCCACATCCTCACCAACACTGGTTACCATTCATCTTTTTTATAGTAGCCATGCTAATAGGTATGAGGTGACATCTCATTATGGTTTTGCTTGCTTGTTTGTTTGAGACAGTGCCTTGCTGCATCACCCAGGCTAGAGTACAGTGGCGTGTTCCCAGCTCATTTGCAGCCTTAACTTCCTGCACTCAAGTCTCCTACCTCAGCCTCCCAAGTAGCTGGTGTGTCACCATGCCTAGCTTTTTAAAATTATTTTTATTTTTATTTTTAAATTTTTATTCGTTTATTTATTTATTTATTTATTGAGACAAAGTCTCTTTCTGTTGCCCAGGCTGGAGTGCAGCAGTACAGTTTCAGCTCACTGCAATCTCTGCCTCCCGGGTTCAAGCGATTCTCATGCCTCAGCCTCCTGAGTAGCTGCGATTACAGGCATGTGCCACCACACCCAGTTAATTTTTGTATTTTTAGTAGAGATGAGGTTTCACTATGTTGTGCAGGCTGGTCTCAAACTCCTAGGCTCAAGTGATCCTCCCACCTTGGTTTCTAAAGTGCTGGGATTACCAGCATGAAGCACTATACCCAGTTCCTTATGGTTTTAATTTGTGATTCTCTTGATAATTATTGATGTTGAACATTTTCTCATATATTTTTTGGCTATTTTTTTTTTCTTCTTTTAAAAATTTATTTTTAGCCATAAGGCCAGGAATGCATGTATGTCTTCTTTCAGTAAATGTCTGGGCCGGGCACAGTGGCTCACGCCTGTAATCCCAGCACTTTAGGAGGCCAAGGTGGGCGAATCACGAGGTCGGGAGATCGAGACCATCCTGGCTAAATTGGTGAGCCGCCGTTTCTACTAAAAATACAAAAAAATTAGCCGGGTGTGGTGGCGGGTGCCTGTAGTCCCAGCTACTCGGGTGGCTGAGGCAGGAGGATGGCGTGAACCCGGGAGGCAGATCTTGCAGTGAGCTGAGATCGTGCCACTGCACTCCAGTCTGGGCAACAGAGCGATACTGTGTCTCAAAAACAAACAAAAAAAAGAAACAACTCTTCGTATTTCAGATAGTTTTCCAGGGAAAATTGAAAATGCAAGTGCAGATTCTCACATCTTTCTTTTTTTTTTTTTTTTTTTTGAGACGGAGTCTCGCTCTGCCGCCCAGGCTGGAGTACAGTAGCCAGATCTCAGCTCACTGCAAGCTCCGCCTCCCGGGTTCACACCATTCTCCTGCCTCAGCCTCCCGAGTAGCTGGGGCTACAGGCACCCGCCACCTCGCCCGGCTATTTTTTTGTATTTTTTAGTAGAGACAGGTTTCACCGTGTTAGCCAGGATGGTCTCGATCTCCTGACCTCATGATCCGCCCGTCTCGGCCTCCCAAAGTGCTGAGATTACAGGCTTGAGCCACCGCGCCCGGCCTCTCACATCCTTCTTTATACTGATTGAAACATTTGAATCTATTGGATCATCTTTTCATTAGGCTTTATTTCACAGGGCCATGTACTGGGTCCTGCATCCTTGTCTTGTTCCAGATGCTAGTGGGGAAGAAAGCATCTAGTTTCTCACAGTGTGATGTTAGCTATAGGTTTATCAAGTTGAGGAGGTTCCCCTCTATTCCTAATTTGCTGAGAGGTTTTTTTTTTAATCATGAAAGGGGATTGGATTTTTGTCAAATGATTTTTCTGCATCTGTTGGTATGTTCATGTTATTTTCTTCTTCAGCAAGTGCTGGGATTGCAGGCATGAGCCACCACACCTGGCCAATGATTTAGTTTTTCTCCCTTAGGTTATTAGTAGGCAGAATAGTTTTACGTTTGATTATTAGTTATTCATATTTCTTTTGTGACTTGTTGGTTCTTAATGTATCTATTCAGCCAAAAATGAAAAATAGGATATCTTAGCCTGTCTAGTCTTAAGGTAAATATATGTGGGATATAAGGGATTTTGGGGGCTGGGCGCAGTGACTCACACCTGTAATCCCAGCACGTTGGGAGGCTGAGGTGGGCTGATCACTTGAGCCCAGGAGTTCAAGACCAGCCTGGGCAATGTAGCAAAACCCCATCTCTACAAAAAGTACAAAAATTAGCCAGGTACAGTGGCACATACTTGTATTCCCGGCTACTAGGGAGGCTGAGATGGGAGTATAGCTTGAACCCAAGAGGTTGAGGCTGCAGTGAGCTATAAGCATGCCACTACATTCCAGCCTGGGTGACAGAGCAAGACCCTGTCTCAAAAAAAAAGATTTTTTTGAAAAGTTGAAAATAAGTATATTTGCTGAATGTGAGATGAGTTTTCCCAATAATTTATCCCTCAGAATCTTTCTCCTCCTTCCTCCTCCTTCTCCTCCTCCTCCTTTCTTCTTTTTCTGTTTCTTCTTCTTGCTTTCATAAAGTCTTTGCTGCTCTGGAGTTTTCTCTCAGTTACTTCTTACTTATTTATTTGAGACAGAGTTTCGCTCTTGTTGCCCAGGCTACAGTACAATAGCATGATCTCGGCTGACTGCAACCTCCGCCTCCTGGGTTCAAGCTATTCTCCTGTTTCAGCATCCCAAGTAGCTGAGATTACAGGTGCCCGCCACCACACCTGGCTAATTTCTGTTACTTCTTTTGAGCCACAAAGTATTTGAAAAAGATGCAGTAAGTAGCGACCTCAGTCCGTGCTAGTATTGGGTGCTTACAGAGGTCTAGTAGAATATTGTGTTTTAAAAGGAGGTAAATTTAATAATTGCTGTGATTACTCTGGCATTATATGCTCACAAATAAAATGTTTGGTGATTTTTTTTTTTTTTTTGGAGACAAATTCTCGCTCTGTCACCCAGGCTGTGCAATGGTGCGATCTCAGCTTACTGCAGCCTCCGAGTTCAAGCGATTCTCGAGCCTCAGCCTCTTGAGTAGCTGGAATTATAGGCACCTGCCATCATGCCTGGCTAATTTTTGTATTTTTGTAGAGATGGGGTTTCCCCATGTGGGCCAGGCTGGTCTTGAACTCCTGACTTCGGGTGATCCGCCCATCTCAGCTTCCCAAAGTCCTGGGATTACAGGCATGAGTCACTGCGCCCAGCCAGGTGTGATATTTTTAATAAAACAAGTATTCAAATTCACTTACAGGACCAATGAAAGAATCGTTTGTCATAATTTTATGTCAAAGGGTACTTGTGGCTTAAGATAAACTTCCCCACAATGACATTATCCACAGATTCATAAAGTAGTATATCTTATCTTCTGTGACATTTTAAAATGATGTGGTTTAGAAAATTGCTGGGTTATCTAAAATGGCTCTATTGTTGATGTAAATGTAGCACATGAAGAGCTTGAATAAAACAGACTTTTGAAGTGTACAAATGGAAAGAACAGTCCTTCTAAATAATTATTTCCCCTCCCTTTTATTGAAGTATACATACAGAAAAAATATGTCATAAGTGTATTTATTGCTTAGTGAATTACTCCAAAGTTGGATATACCTGGTTAACCACCACTCAAATGAAAAAACGGAACACTGCTTCATATGCAGAAGCCCCTCCTGCCCCTCCTTGTCATTATCCTTTTCATCCCTCCCACAGGTAGTCACTGAGTTCTAATACCACAGAGTCTTTTGACTTTCTTTTGAGCCTTATGTAATTAGAATCACAAAGGGTGTATTCTTTTGCCTGACTTTTATACTTAGTATTGTTTTTGAAATTCATCTTGTGTGTAACTGCGATGTGTTCATTTTCATTGCTTAGTGAATTACTCCAAAGTTGGATATACCTGGTTAACCATCACTCGAATGAAAAAAACAGTTTTCGACCGGGCACAGTGGTTCACACCTGTAATCCCAGCACTTTGGGAGGCCGAGGTGGGTGGATCACGAGTTCAGCAGATCGAGACCATCCTGGCTAACATGGTGAAACCCCGTCTCTACTAAAAATACAAAAAATTGGGCCGGGCGTGGTGGCTCAAGCCTGTAATCCCAGCACTTTGGGAGGCCGAGGCGGGCGGATCACGAGGTCAGGAGATCGAGACCATCCTGGCTAACACGGTGAAACCCCGTCTCTACTAAAAAATACAAAGAACTAGCCGGGCGAGGTGGCGGCGCCTGTAGTCCCAGCTACTCGGGAGGCTGAGGCAGGAGAATGGCGTAAACCCAGGAGGCGGAGCTTGCAGTGAGCTGAGATGTGGCCACTGCACTCCAGCCTGGGCGACAGAGCGAGACTCCGTCTCAAAAAAAAAAAAAAAATACAAAAAATTAGCCAGGCCTGGTGGCGGGCGCCTGTAGTCTCAGCTACTCAGGAGGCTGAGGCAGGAGAATGGCGTGAACCTGGGAGACAGAACTTGCAGTGACCCTAGATCATACCACTGCACTCCAGCCTGGGTGACAGAGCAAGACTCCATCTCAAAAAAAAAGAAAAGAAACAAACAGTTTTCCAGTCTAAGAATGTATTACAATTTATTCAAATTCCACTCTAGATGGACATGTGAATTTTCTTTTATTTCCCCCCATTTGGAGCTATTTCAAATGATATTTTTTCAAAGTTGTTATTTCTCAGCCAGGCGCAGTGGCCCATGCCTGTAATCCCAGTACTTTGGGAGGCGGAGGCGGGCAGATCACCTGAGGTCAGGAGTTCAAGACCAGCCTGGCTACATGATAAAACCCTGTCTCTACTAAAAGTATAAAAATCAGCCAGGTGTGGTGACGGCACCTGTAATCCCAGCTACACAGGAGGCTGAGGCAGGATAATCAATTGAACCCGGGAGGTAGAGGTTGCAGTGAGCTGAGATTATACCACTGCACTCCAGCCTGGGCAAAAGAGTGAGACTCCATCTCAAAAAAGAAAACAAAACACCACAGGGTTGTTATTTCTCTTGGCGAATAGGTATATGCACTTATTCCTGTTAATATATACCTACCTGTTAATGTGCTTCTTGGATTTTCTGTGTATCTTCTGTCTGCCACCTAGAGGTTTAACCTTTTATATATGTATATACAAGTTTAATTTTTTTTTTTTTTTTTTTTTTTTTTGTAGAGACAGGGTCTCACTATGTTGCCCAGGCTGGTTGGGAACTCCTCGCCTTAAGCCATCCTGCTGCTTCCGTCTCCCAAAGTGATGGGAATATAGACGTGAACCACTGTGCCCCACTGTTTAAGTTTTCATTGGTTGCTTCCTACATACAGTCATTCAATAGCTATTGATTCCCCCTGCTCTGTATATATGTCTCCTAGAGTAGGTATCAGGGGTACTGCAGTAATTAAGACCACATTATTTTATTTTATCATTTAAATATATAAGACTAATTGATTAATTAAGTATAGAACTTTGGCCAACATGGTGAAACCCCATCTCTACTAGAAATACAAAAATTAACTAGGTGTGGTGGCAGGTGCCTATAATCCCAGCTTCTCAGGAGGCTGAGGCAGAACTGCTTGGAGATGGAGGTTGCGGTGAGCTGAGATCAGACCACTACACTCCAGCTTGGATGACAGGGGGAGAATTTGTCTCTTTCTTTTTCTTTTTTTTTTTGAGACGGAATCTCGCCGTCTTCCAGGCTGGAGTGCAGTGGCATGATCTTGGCTCACTGCAGCCTCCGCCTCCTGGGTTCAAGCGATTCTCCTACCTCAGCCTTCCGGGTAGCTGGGATTACAGGCACCTGCCACCACACCCGGCTAATTTTTGTATTTTTAGTAGAGACAAGGTTTCAACATGTTGGCCAGGCTGGTCTCGAATCCCTGACCTCAAGTGATCAACCCACCTTGGTCTCCCAAAGTTCTAGGATTATAGGCGTGAGCCACCATGCCCAGCCTTTTTTTTCTTTTTTTTCTTTTTTGGAGACGGAATTTCGCCCAGTTGCCAGGCTGGAGTGCAGTGGCACGATCTCAGCTCACTGCAACCTCTGCTTCATGGGTTCAAGCCATTTTCCTGCCTCAGCCTCCCAAATAACTGGGACTACAGGCATGCACCACTACATCTGGCTAGTTTTTTGTATTTTTGCTAGAGCCAGAGTTTTGCTATGTTGGCCAGGCTAGTCTCAAACTCCTGACCTCAGGCAATCCACCCACCTCGTCCTCCCAAAGTGCTGGGATTAGGCAGGTGCGAGGCACCGCGCCTGGCCAAGACTTCATCTCTTAAAAAAATAAAAATAAAAATAAATATATATATATAGGACTTCGGGAGGCCAAGGCAGGCAGATCACCTGAGGTCGGGAGTTTGAGACCAGCCTGACCAACATGGTGAATCCCCGTATCTACCGAAAAATACAAAAATTAGCCGGGCGTGGTGGCATGCATCTGTAGTCCCGGCTATTGGGGAAGCTGAGGTGGGAGATTGTACCTGGGAAGCAGTGAGCAGAGCACTCCAGCCTGGTTGACAGAGCGAGACCTTGTCTCACCAAAAAAAAAAAAAAAAAAAAAATTAGCATGGGTAGGCATTTGATGATTTGATTATTTCATTCACATCCCTAAAAGTTTATTCATTCCTGGGTGGTCAGTTTGCTTTTTGACCATCTTCTTGTTGGGAAAATTGATGTTCTCTTCTGGAGTCCTCCGACTTTCCATTATAGTATGGTAAGTGGGAGCTAGAGCTTTGGGTAAGAATTAGGATGTGATAAGGAGGATGAGTTTTGCAGTGGTGTGCATGGTTAGAGGAGAAAAAGCTGGAGGCAGAGTGTTCACTCAAGAGGCTTGGGGTAGGAAGGGTAGATTTAAGTGGTGCTCATCTGGGCCAGAGTAGGGCAAAAAGGGAGGAATGAAATAACCAGATGTCTTTTCTTTGTCAGTAGTCTTGCAGCCCTACCTTTTTTTGTTGTGTTATATTTGTTGTAATTGAGGTATAATCCACATAACATAAAACCTACCTCTTTCAAGTGTACAATTCAGTAGTTTTTGGTATATTCACAAAATTGTGCAGCTGTCACCACTAATTCCAGAACACTTCTGGGAACAAAAAGAAACTATATATACATTAAGAGTCACTCTCCATTTTCTCCTACTTCCTTCTCTACCCCCAGGCATCTGCTAGTCTGCTTTCTGTCTCTGTAGATTTGCCTGCTCTGGATATTTCATATAAATGGAATAATATACCTTGTGGTCTTTTGTGATTGACTTCTTTTACTTAGCCTAATGTTTTCAAGGTTCATCCATGTTATATGAATCAGTACTTAAATCATTTATAGGGTTAAATAATATTCCGTCGTATGGATATGCCACATTGTCTTTGTCTGTTCATTAATTGGTGGACATTTAGGTTGTTTCCACTTTTGTTTATTATGAATAATGCTATTCACATTCATGTACAAGGTTTTGTGTGGACACATTTTCAGTTCTCTTGGGTATATACCAAAGAGCCACAATGCTAAAACTTCCAGCTTTTCACCAGCTATCCCCAGATGAATAGCCTAGTAAGCCCCGTGTTGGAGTGGTGTAGTGTTGAAAACATGGCATACTCATACATTGGATAACCAGGTTTTGATTCTGGTTTGGAAGCCTTTGGATATTTGCATTGCCCATTTGAATTCTCTCTTGGGCTGTGTTTGGTTTGGGGTTTTGTACTTGTTTTTTGTTTTTGTTTTTTGACCAGGTGTTTTGAGGCACTTGGTATGGTGGACATGTGTCAGTTTTAAATATTTGGGTTTTGAGCCTATCAAGGGCTTGGTTTGCAGTCGACAGTTGAATAGCAGTCTTCTTCCTTCCATTCCTTACAGATTCTCCTGTTCAGAGTCGACCATTAAATAGTATATTTATTGTTTCTGCCTGTGTGTCTGTTAGTGCTCATATGGTCTAGTGCCTGATGTATTACAGTTAAAAAGTATTGGGTAGTGGTCATTTTTTTTCTTTGACTTCATTCCTGTGTACTGTGAATGCAGAGCAATGCAGCATATGTTGGGTTTTCTATAAACAGAGAGACCATCAGCCCAGAGACGTGTTTGCATTTGTTTCTGTCAGGTTTCCTGGCTCAACTGGCACCCTCTAACACCAGAGAACTTTAGCTTAGGCACTTTTCCTAGTAAAATGCTTCTTGTGGCTCTTCCTGTGTACTTGGAATAAAGGAAGCATTCCATTGTTAGACGTGCTTGGGTAGTTCAGGGTAATATTAGAGTCATGAGAGATAAATGATATAAAGGAATAAATAGCTAAACCAGAAAAAATGCCTGGGTAATGACTAGCAAATAGGTAGTCAACAGATGTCCTCATTAGATTGAAAGGTCCATGAAAGCAGGTACTATTTCTTTTCTTAAAAGGGTTAAAACGACCTGGCAACATATGATGAGCTAAATAAATAAATATTTGTGAATTGGATTAATACATATTGCATAAAGTGGTTTTGGCTCTGTTTTTTTCTTCATAAGCTCTAGTGATCTTTTTAATTTCTGTAAAATGTAGTCTTGACCCCCCAACCCGAGTGACCTCCTTATTTGCTAGACTCTGGTATTTCTGTTAGGTTTCTACTGTATTTTCTGAGATAGCAGTTAGTAGATACTATTTCTCCTTCGATGGAGCTAGCCATATATTCTTGTTTGTTCATTTTAGCTTTCAAATTTCTGTCTGATTCTTGTTCTTTTACTCTGGAATGTAGTGAATGGAGTGACTTCGAAGGTACAAGATAGGTCAGTTTAGGTTGTCTAAGGCCTTGCATTTAAAACTTTAATTTGATGATATGGTGGATTACAAGAATGTAACAATATCAAAATGATAACCATCTTCTTGTGGTGGTATGTAGACTTAAAAAGAGAAACTGCAGAGAAAAGCGTCCCTTAGGATGTAGAGCAGCAGTTGAAATGTGAGAAGTTGATGCCTTGCATTAGGGATTAGGAGTAGATGTAGAAGGAAGACATCAGGTTTGAAAGAGTTTGAACAAAGAATCTCTAGGATTTGATAACACTGGATATCAGAGGGGAAAGTACAAGATAGAGGGCAGAATCAAAGGCTGCTCAATGGTTAAAGGAATAATTCTGGGCGCGGTGGCTCACGCCTGTAATCCCAGCACTTTGGGAGGCCAAGGCGGGTGGATCACGAGGTCAGGAGTTTGAAACCAGCCTAGCCAATATGGTAAAACCCCGTCTCTACTAAAAATACAAAAATTAGCTGGACGTGGTGACATGCACCTGTAGTCCCAGCTGCTCTGGAGCCTGAGGCAGAAGAATCACTTGAACCCAGGAGGCAGAGGTTGCAATGGAGCCGAGATCATGCCACTGCACTCTAGCCAGGGCGACAGAGCGAGACTCTGGCTCAAAAAAAAAAAAAAAAAAAAAAAAAAAGGAGCAATTTCAACACTTGGGAGGCCAAGGTAGGAGGATCGCCTGAACCCAGGAGTTCAAGACTAGCCTGGGTAACATAGTAAAACCTCGTCACTATAAAAACTTTTTTTAAATAAATTTATCCAGGCATGGTGGTGTGCCCCTGTAGTCCCCATTACTAGAGAGGTTGAGGTGGAAGGATCTCTTGAACCCAAGAGGTCGAGAGTACAGTGAGCCATGATGCACCACTGTACTCCAGCATGGGCAACGAGTGAGACTTTGGGAGTCTGCGGCAGGAGGATTGCTTGAGCCCGGGAGTTCAAGACCAACTGGGGCAACGTAGTGGGACCTTGTCTCTATAAAAAATTTTACAAATAAAAAGCTGGACATGGGGGCATGTGCCTGTAGTCCCAGCTACAGGGGGGTGAGGGGAGGGTGAGGTGGGAGAATCACTTGGGCCCAGGAAGTCGAGATTGCAGTGAGCCATGATCATGCCACTGCACTCTAACCTGGGTGACAGAGTGAGACCCTTTTTGTCTCAGAAAAAAAAAAAAAAGAATGGTTGTACCTTGAACAGATACAAAGCATGTAGAAGAGGAAAGCATTTGGGAGACAGAATAATTGTTTTAGATACATTAAGTGTAAAGTGACAGTAGGACCTCTAGAAATACACAAACAGAGCTCTACAGAAAAAACATGAGGTGTTTTTCATTACCATTTCTTATACCTTTTGTTCCACTACCTACTTTTTTCTATAACTTTCTGTTTATTTTATAGTCTATGAATTTTTGTTTTGTTTTGTTTTGTTTCTGAGACGGAGTCTTGCTCTGTCGCCCAGGCCGGAGTGCAGTGGCGCAATCTCAGCTCACTGCAAGCTCCGCCTCCCGGGTTCATGCCATTCTCCTGCCTCAGCCTCCTGAGTAGCTAGGATTACAGGCGCCCACCACCGCGCCCGGCTAATTTTTTGTATTTTTAGTAGAGACGGGGTTTCACCATGGTCTCGATCTCCTGACCTTGTGATCCGCCCGCCTCGGCCTCCCAAAGTGCTGGGATTACAGGCATGAGCCACCGCACCCGGCGAGTCTATGAATTTTAAGCAAAAATACTTCTTTCTGCCTCTTACCAGTAATTTTCAAAAGCATCTTTACTGGTTAGGATTAGATTTAGCTGGGAGTGACAGAAAACTAAAAATAAGAGCAGCTTAAACACATTTATTTCTCTGTAATGCACATGAAGTTTGAGCTGTCCAGACTTTCTTATGGTGGTTTGGTCATCATCAGGGACCCAGGTTCTTTCGACCATGTAGCCCCATCTCAACATGTGATTTCTATCTTATTGTCCAAGATGGCTACTTGAGTGTCATTTAGCAACCAATGGGAAGGAAGGGGGATGAAAATGGGCCCTCTCTTTAAGGATACTTCCTGGATGTAGTGAGTAGAAGGATGGTTACCAGAGTACGGGAAGGGTAGTTAGGGGGCTGGGGGGAAGGTGGGAATGGTAAAGGGGTATTAAAAAAATAGAATGAATAAGACCATCAGAGAAATGCAAATCAAAACCACAATGAGATACCATCTCACACCAATTAGAATGGTGATCATTAAAAAGTCAGGAAACAACAGGTGCTAGAGAGAATGTGGAGAAATAGGAACACTTTTACACTGTTGGTGGGAATGTAAATTAGTTCAACCATTGTGGAAGACAGTGTGGCGATACCTCAAGGATCTAGAACTAGAAATACCATTTGACCCAGCCATCCCATTACTGATTATATCCCCAAAGGATTATAAATCATGCTGCTATAAAGAAACATGCACACCTATGTTTGTTGCAGCACTATTCACAATAGCAAAGACTTGGAATCAACCCAAATGTCCATCAGTGATAGACTGGATTAAGAAAATATGGCACATATACACCATGGAATACTATGCAGCCATAAAAAAGGATGAGTTCATGTCCTTTGTAGGGACATGGATGAAGCTGGAAACCAACATTCTGAGCAAACTAAGGACAGAAAACCAAACAGCGCTTGTTCTCACTTATAGGTGGGAATTGAACAATGAGAACACTTGGACACAGAGTGGGGAACATCACACACTGGGGCCTGTTATGGGGTGTGGTGTGGGGAGGGATAGCATTAGGAGATAAACCTAATGTGAATGACGAGTTAATGGGTGCAGCATACCAACATGGCACATGTATACATATGTAACAAACCTGCATGTTGTGCACGTGTACCCTAGAACTTAAAGTATAAAAAAAAAAAGACCTAATATTTGATAGCACAATAGGGTGAGTATAGTCAAAAATGACTTAATTGTACATTTTAAAATAACATAAAGAAAAAAAAAATAAAATAATACAGAGTGTGATTCGATTGGTTGTAACTCAAAAGATAAATGCATGAGGGGATGGATACTCTATTCCCCATGATGTGCTTATTTCACATTGCATGTCTGTATCAAAACATCTCCTGTACTCCATAAATACATACACCTACTATGTACCCACAAAAATTTTTTTTAAAAAAGGATACTTCTGAACGTTTCAAGCATTACTTCTAGTTATGTTCAGTTGATCAGAATTTAGTCATAGCCGCACTTCAGCTTCAAGGAGGGCTGCAGAATGTCTTTATTTTAGGCAGCTATGTGCTCAGTTAAAAAGCAGGGATTTTCTCCCAAGGTAAAGAGAGCAGATAGTCTCTCTCGTTGGGAGACTACTAGTAGTCTCTTAATTTTCCAGGCTGGGCATGGTGGCTCACACCTGTAATCCCAGCACTTTGGGAGGTCGAGGCGGGCGGATCGCAAGATCAAGAGATGGAGACCATCCTGGCCAGCATGGTGAAACCCCAACTCTACTTTAAAAAAAAGACAAAAATTAGCTGGGCATGGTGGTGTGCGCCTGTAGTCCGAGCTACTTGGGAGGCTGAGGCAGGAGAATTGGTTGAACCCAGGGAGGTGGAGGTTGCAGTGAGCCAAGGTCGTGCCACTGCACTCCAGCCTGGCAACAGAGCCAGACTCCATCTCAAAAAAAAAAAAAAAAAAAAAAAGCAGGGATTTGCTCCCAAGGTAAGAGAGCAAATGGGCATTAGGAGACTACTAGTAGTCTCTTAGTTTCCCAGAATGAGAACCAGAATCTTTCCAGTTACAGAACTCGTTTCTCCAAACATTCATTATTCTTATAATAATTTTTAAAAATACCAAATATATAATTTTCACCAGCCAAATGCTTCTTTTAAGAAACAGAGACAGAGGGGCTGGGTGCGGTGGCTCACGCCTATAATCCCAGCACTTTGGGAGGCTGAGGCAGGTGGATCACCTAAGGTCAGAGTTCGAGACCAGCCTGGCCAACATGGTGAAACTCTGTCTCTACTAAAAATACAAAATTAGGCCGGGTGCGGTGGCTCAAGCCTGTAATCCCAGCACTTTGGGAGGCCAAGACGGGCGGATCACGAGGTCAGAAGATCGAGACCATCCTGGCTAACACGGTGAAACCCCGTCTCTACTAAAAAATACAAAAAAACTAGCCGGGTGAGGTGGCGGCGCCTGTAGTCCCAGCTACTCGGGAGGCTGAGGCAGGAGAATGGCGTAAACCCAGGAGGCGGAGCTTGCAGTGAGCTGAGATCGCACCACTGCACTCCAGCCTGGGCGACAGAGCGAGACTCCATCTAAAAAAAAAAAAAAAATACAAAATTAGCCGGGTGTGGTGGTGAGAGTTTAAAGGCATCCAAGGGTTACGTCTGTGATAGCTTACCAAAACATACAAGTCTGATCAGGAGATTTTCTTGATGACTAGCTATGGGCTATGCCTTTGTAGCACATGATCCCAACTCCAGCAGGGATATAGTTAGTGACCTGTTGGCTTTGTCTTCTCCCAAACTCCTGGATTACCACAAATTTCTTCTTTGTGCAGAAATCATTCCCCACTCTATGCATATCTGCTGGAAAAAAAAAAAAAAAAGTTAAGATATTGTAGCTATTATATTGTAACAGCTATGATATTATAGCTCAGTAAATGCTGCTTTCTAAATATTGGCTAATTTAACCATAGCATGTCTTCAGTGTTAGAAGCCAGCCCTCATTTTTATCAGGGGCTGAAGTTTGATATTTCTTTGTGTTATTTGCTTGTGAAAATAAGTAGAACAAAAAGGATTAGAGACCTAACCTTGTATCCCAGTGAACCTTTTCTGACTGTCGCCAGGCTAGAGTGCAGTGGTGCGATCTTGGCTTACTGCAACCTCCACCTCCTGGATTCAAGTGATTCTCCTGTCTCAGCCTCCCGAGTAGTTGGGACTACAGGCGTGTGCCACCATGCCAAGCTAATTTTTTTTTTTTTTTTAATTTTTAGTAGAGACAGGATTTCACCATGTTGGCCAGTATGGTCTCGATCTCTTGACCTCGTGATCTGTCTACCTCGGCCTCCCAAAAAGCTTCCATCGTTAGTCTTGGTGCTTCTGAGTGGCATTGGGTTGATAGTTTTCTGCCCAAGAAAAGAATTGGCTGGGCATGGTGGCTCACACCTGTAATCCCAGCCCTTTGGGAGGCTGTGGCAGGAGGATCATTTGAGCCCAGGAGTTCAAGACCAGCCTGGGCATCATAGGAAGACCCCATGTCTGCATAAAATAAATAAAATAAATACAGCAATGCCAGACTTATTGACATGCACCTGTCGTCCCAGCTTGTCAGGAGGCTGAGGTGGGATGATTGCTTGAGCTCAGGAGATCAAAACTGCAATGAGCTATGATCATACAACACCAGTGCACTCTAGCCTGAGCAACTGAGCAAGGCCGTGTCTCAAAAAAAGCAGGGGAGTGTAGTCACCTCCCTAAAATGTTAGTTGAACAGTATGTATACAGAAGTCCAGAGGCTCTGTATTTTATCAGTATTTTCAAGGCATTATTTCTGCAGAAATCAAGTCAGCAAGACTCTTTGAAAGTCTAAACAAGGACGTTATAGGCAGAGGGGCTAAAGACAACATTCGAGGAAGCTAAAGTACTTGGGTGGGAGGTGATAGATAAAGGGCCAGTAGAAATAATGTCTCTTTTTATTTTTTTTCCATTAAAAAATTTTGTTTTAATAGCAATAGAGATAGAGGGTCTCACTGTGTTCCCTGAGCTAGTCTGGTCTTGAGCTCCTGGGTTCAAGCAGTTCTCCCACCTTGACCTTCGAAAGTGCAGGGATTATAGACATGAGCCACCGTGCATGGCAAATTTCTTTTTTTTTTTTTTTTTTTTCTAAGATGGAGTTTTGCTCTTGTTGCCTAGGCTGGAGTGCAGTGGCATGATCTTGGCTCATTGCACCCTCTGCCTCCTGGGTTCAGGTGATTCTCTTGCCTCAACCTCCCAAGTAGTGCAGATTACAGGCACCCAACACTATGCCCGGGTAATTTTTGTATTTTTAGTAGAAATGGGGTTTCGCCATGTTGGCCAGTCTGGTCTTGAACTCCTGAGCTCAGGTGATACACCTGCCTCAGCCTCCCCAAGTGCTGGGATTACAGGTGTGAACTACTGCTGCTGGCCCCAATGTCTCTTTTGGGTGGTGGATCCTGAAGAATAGCTGCTGGTTCTTTGGCGATGCCTGGGGAGTACTGTGCAGGCTTTGTGATGGGCTCAGCAATGAGGCCTGTACAGTATCTTAGGTCTTGTGGGCCACAGTCTGCTCTCTTGACTGTTCACCACCACCTCCTGCCATTAAGTTTTTAAGGAAAAGAAATGCTTTTATTATATTCTTTGGTAAACAAAGCAAATTAAGAAGCTTTATATTTTCCACATTTATTTAACAAACTCCCTATTTGTTTTTCTCTATAGTGATTCAGTTTAGAGACCTATTCAATGAAGCATGCCTTGATGTTGAATTTAGAGTCTACTTTTTCCAGAAGAAAAGAGCCAGGAAGCTCCAACAATAGGCATCTCAGAATATAAAAGTGTTATAGAAATGATGTAAATCAGGCCAGGTGCAGTGGCTCACTCCTGTAATCCCAGCACTTCGGGAGGCCGAGGCGGGCGGATCATGAGGTCCAGAGATCGAGACCATCCTGGCTAACACGATGAAACCCCGTCTTTACTAAAAATACAAAAAAAAATCAGCCGGGCGTGGTGGTGGGCGCCTGTAGTCCCAGCTACTCAGGAGGCTGAGACAGGAGAATGGCATGAACCCGGGAGGTGGAGCTTGCAGTGAGCCGAGATCGCGCCACTGCACTCCAGCCTGGGCAACAGAGCAAGACTCCATCCCTCACATGCCCCCCAAAAAAAGAAGAAAAAGAAGAAAAGAAATGATGTAAATCAGCTGCCCTTCACTCTGTGTTCAGGTGGGAGATATCTCTAATTGCAATAGGAGAGGGCCTCTCTTTTATCTGGGACTAGAAACCCTTGCCCTACATACCTCATAATTATTTTAGGGGTAACTGATTTAATTGTCAGGAAAGAATAAGCTGTATCTTGTTTCTGTATAGTCTACTTTGTGAATATTTTTATTTCATTGCTATGTGATTGGAATCAACTGAGGAAAGAGGAAAAAAATAAGATACAGGTTATAGAATTCTGAATTCTGAGGGGAATTCTGAGAATTATCAGTAAATATGTTAAAATGTGATATTTTACTTCCACCAAGAATTAGGTCATATCTTTGTGTGAAAATAAATTATTATTTATTTTGTTTTATTTTATATTTTATTATTTTTTGAGACGGAATCTCGCTCTGTCGCCCAGGCTGGAGTGCAGTGGCCAGATCTCAGCTCACTGCAAACTCCGCCTCCCAGGTTTATGCCATTCTCCTGCCTCAGCCTCCCGAGTAGCTGGGACTATAGGCGCCCGCCACATCGCCCAGCTAGTTTTTTGTATTTTTTAGTAGAGACGGGGTTTCACCGTGTTAGCCAGGATTGTCTCGATCTCCTGACCTCGTGATCCGCCCATCTCGGCCTCCCAAAGTGCTGGGATTACAGGCTTGAGCCACCGCGCCCAGCCATATTATTATTATTTTTTTGAGATGGAGTCTCATTCTTTTCACCCAGGCTGGAGTGCAATCATGCAGTCTCGGCTCGCTGCAACCTCTACCTAATGGGTTCAAGTGATGCTCCTGCCTCAGCCTCCCGAGTAGCTGGGATTAGAGGCACCCATCACCATGCCCAGCTAATTTTGTACTCGTAGTAGAGGCAGGGTTTCACCATGTTGGCCAGGCTGGTCTCGAACTCCTGACCTCAGGTGATCCATCCCCCTCGGTCTCCCAAAGTGCTGGGATTACAGGCATGAGCCACTCCGCCCAGCCTGCAGAAATAAATTATTAACCAGAGAAATTTTGACTATGGTTTTTATAAATGTTAGGTGAAACATTGCTCTAAAAGATACAAAATTATAACAAGCTGAAAAGTTTTTTTTAAATTTGCATTTTAGGCCTGGTGTGGTGGCTCACACCTGTAATCCCAGCACTTTGGGAGGCCGAGGTGGGCAGATCACAAGGTCTGGAGATCAAGACCATCCTGGCTAACACGGTGAAACCCTGTCTGTACTAAAAACAACAAAAAATTAGCCGGGCGTGGTTGTGGGAGCCTGTAATCCCAGCCACTCGGGAGGCTGAAGTAGGAGAATGGCGTGAACCTGGGAGGCGGAGCTTGCAGTGAGCCAAGATTGCGCCACTGCACTCCAGCCTGGGCAACAGAGCGAGACTCTGTCTCCAAAAAAAAAAAAAAAAAAAAAAAAAATTGCATTTTAGTGGTTCAGTTTTTCAGTTGTTCTGAGTGCTAATAGTTGGACTTTATAAATTGTAAGAAGCAATCTACAGAGATTCTGTGATGAAGGAATTTATTGAGTGCCCTGTCTGCCTCACAGTCTCAGTCTTTATGATAGAGTCCTCTCACAAAGAGAGAAAAGATTTGAGGCTTTTTTGATTACTTATTTGCTTATTTATATATTTTGCCTCTTTGTTTTTGCCACAAATCCAAATGTAATGGAACCTTAGAATAGGAGAGACTTGTGGATCCCCTGGTAGGCATTGTTCTTTCTATGTTCCTGGAGCTAAGTTCATAGAATTACCTCCAAGACTATGGATCGCTGATTTTCTTTCATCATGATAAGAGGCATTTTCTAGAATCTGAATCTTACTTTAAAATGCATTTAAGACCTACAAGGAGTGGTAGTGAAATGGGTGGAATATATTCTTAGCACCAGACACCTTTAAAATAATTAAGTTCTTGGCCAGGTGCCGTGGCTCACACCTGTAATGCTAGCATTTTGGGAGGCTGAGGTGGGCATATTATGAGGTCAGGAGACTGAGACCATCCTGGCTAACATGGTGAAACCCTGTCTGTACTAAAAATACAAAAAATTAGCCAGGCGTAGTAATGGGTGCCTGTAGTCCCAGCTACTCAGGAGGCTGAGGCAGGAGAATGGCGTGAACCAGGGAGGCAGAGCTTGCAGTGAGCCAAGATCATACCACTGCACTCCAGCCTGGGCAACAGAGTGATAATCCATCTCAAAAAAAGAAAAAATATATATGTGTGTGTGTGTGTGTGTGTGTGTGTGTGTGTGTGTGTGTGTAGATGTGTATGTATGTTTAAGTTCTCTTATGTCAGGGTCTGGCTTGGAGTGTATTGTGTTTCCAGAGCAGAATTCTTTTTTTTTTTTTTTTGAGATTGGGTCTCACTTTGTCACCCAGGCTGGAATGTAGCGGTGCAAGTTTGGCTCACTGCAGCCTCGACCTCACAGGTTCAAGCAACACTCCCACCTCAGCCCCCAGAGTAGCTGGGATAACAGGCGCACACTGCCATGCCCAGCTAATTTTTGTATTTTTTGTAGAGGGTTTTATCATATTGCCCAGGCTGGTCTTGAACTCCTGAGCTCAAGCAATCCACCTGCCTTGGCCTCCCCAAGTGCTGGGGTTACAGGTGTGATCCATTGTGCCCAGCCACAGAGATCATCTTGAGACCCTGACTTCTGCCAGCTGTGATCCTAGTGGGTGGGACTCTGGGACTCAATGAAATAGTCAGCCGTTTTGCTTCAGAGAACACAAATAAGATTTTGGCTTGATGCTGGTTGTTGCTGGTGTCATAGTCTAAAATGTTTGTTGTCAAGAACATTGTAGTAAAAGTTTTGTTGTGCTTTCATCTAGTCAAGAAAAGATGAGAAGTAGCAGCTGACAGGGCAGTGTCTTCATGCCCCGTTACCTTACATTAGACACTGTAGTGGAATTGTGTTTTCATTGGAAGTCCCAGTGAGGCCTTATCTTCTGGATGCTCAAAGTGCAACTCAGATCCTGTTGGGTAAAAAGGCTAGTCAAGGCCGGGCGCGGTGGCTCAAGCCTGTAATCCCAGCACTTTGGGAGGCCGAGACGGGCGGATCACGAGGTCAGGAGATCAAGACCATCCTGGCTAACACGGTGAAACCCCGTCTCTACTAAAAAAATACAAAAAAAAAAAAACTAGCTGGGCGAGGTGGCAGGCGCCTGTAGTCCCAGCTACTCGGGAGGCTGAGGCAGGAGAATGGCGTAAACCTGGGAGGCGGAGCTTGCAGTGAGCTGAGATCCGGCCACTGCACTCCAGCTTGGGCGACAGAGCGAGACTCCGTCTCAAAAAAAAAAAAAAAAAAAAGGCTAGTCAAAATGGAGGACATGGAGAAGGCCAACAGGCAGAGCTATAGAGTTAACATAGGGCATTCTTTGTACTTCCCTTAGCCACTGTACTTGTACTTTCTTTCTTCCTCCATCTCCTCCTTCCCTCTTCTGTCTCATTTTGGTTTGGCCTTTGGGAATAGTGGGTTTTAAAAAATATTTGAACTATAACATATCCTTGTACCATAAAGAATGAGCCTGATTTACAAAGGATTTCTATAAAAAGTAATCTTTTATACTAAGAGAAATGACATATCTGTTTTGAACCTGTTACTTTTGTTCCCCTGGCTTCGCTCTTTCTGCAGGTCCATTTTACCGTCATGGTTCTTGAAACTCCTGGTAGCAGCCATTTACTAGCAGCACTCTTTATCTTAAACACAACACCTAAAGTAATTGTAGGTGTTTTAAGAACAGAAAGCCCATCTTAAGCAGACCAGTCTGGGGGATTAGCAGTGCTATCAAGAAACAAGGGCTTTGTGGCAGTCTCTCTAAAAACTCCCTATGAGTCCATTTCCTGTAAACTTTAGACTCTACTGTGTGTATCTTTTCATCAGAAGCTACCTCTTTGATGTGGGAAGTGTGATAAATTGACTGACTCTCTCAAATTTAAAAACCAAGACAATATGGTGTAAAGAAAAACTGACTTTTAGTACTGTATGTGTTGCTAATTAGCTCTGTATTCTTGGGCAGACTACTCCATGTATCCCAGCCATCCATATGCCCTGCTTGTAAGAATCTAATGAGATGATATTGTGAAGAATGCCTTTGTAAACTGTAAATTGCTTTGTGAATAAAGATACTACTCTGATAGACAGTACCAGTTCTCAGCCACCAATAACCTGATACTCCCATACTGTGTTTAGAAGAAACACAAAACAATGAAGAGTGATTGTGACTTTTCAATGTGAGTTCTATTCACAGAGCTCATATACTTTTTCCCCGCCTTTTGATACTATTCGTCTCTTTCTATGCTTTAATGGGAAGATCACACAGCAGTCGTTTTCTCAGTACAAAGTATAGCTACAACTGAGCTTGCGTTGAAGATCTTTGACAAAGATGCAAAGCTGCTGTCCAGAAATGTTCTTTTCTTTCCATTTTTCTCTTGTACTTCCCAGTATCTTAAGAATCCTTGAGACTGGGCATGATGACTCATGCCTATAATCTCAACACTTTGGGAGGCTGAGACAGGAGGATCACTTGAGTCCAGGAGTTCAAGGCCAGCCTAGGCAACATAGTGAGACCCCCCCCATCTCTACAAAAAAATTTAAAAATTAGCTGGGCATGGTGGTGTGCGCTTGTGATCTCAGCTACTTAGGGAGGCTGAGGTAGGAGGATTGCTTGAGCCTGGGAAGTCAAGGCTGCAGTGAGTCGTGATTGCACTACTGTGCTCTATCTAGCCTCCAACCTGGGCAACAGAAGCGAAACCCTGTCTTTAAAAAAATAATAAAAAAAAGAATATCCTTGAGGATTGGTTTTGAGCCAACGGAATGGGAGCATATGGTAGAGTCTCAACACTCTGACCCTAGTCCTTCTGACAGGCAGTCACAAAAGGAGATCATGAAGTCTCTAAGAGCAGCTGATGAAAATGGAAATGGGAATGTAGATGTTCAATCAGCAGCCCTCCAGACCCAGAGTTTGCTCCTCTGTGGTGTCTCTAGGTGGAGAGTAAGGACTTGATTTGCCATTCTGGAGTGCAAATATCTAGCTTTTTGCAGCTTCACATTAAGACTTCTTGAAATGTACTTAGTAATATCTATGTGTGACTTTGCCAAGTGATGGCTTTGGGCTGGAAAGGATTTTAGCAGGTTTTAGTCTAATTTAAGCCTAATCTAACACTGCCGAGAAAGGAGGAGATGTCTTTGGTTTTACTTTCAAATATATGGTACCTCTTAGCCGGGTGCAGTGTCTCATGCCTATAATTCCAGCACGTAGGGAGGCTGAGTCAGGTGATCACTTTAGGCCAGGAGTTCGAGACCAGCCTGGCCAACATGGTGAAACCCTGTCTCTACTAAAAATACAAAAATTATCTGGGTGTGTTGGTGCACACCTGTAATCCCAGCTACTTGGGAGGCAGAAGCAGGAGAATCACTTGAACCCAGGAGGCAGAGGTTGCAGTGAGCCGAGATCATGCCACTCCAGCCTGGGCAACAGAGCAAGACCCTGTCTCAAAAAAAAAAAAAGATTATCTATCTGTCTTCTTTTTCTTTTTTTCTTTTTTTTTTTTTTTTTTTTTTGAGACGGAGTCTCGCTCTGTTGCCCAGGCTGGAGTGCAGTGGCCGGATCTCAGCTCACTGCAAGCTCCGCCTCCCGGGTTCACGCCATTCTCCTGCCTCAGCCTCCCGAGTAGCTGGGACTACAGGCGCCCGCCACCTCGCCCGGCTAGTTTTTTGGATTTTTTAGTAGAGACGGGGTTTCACCGTGTTAGCCAGGATGGTCTGGATCTCCTGACCTCGTGATCCGCCCGTCTCGGCCTCCCAAAGTGCTGGGATTACAGGCTTGAGCCACCGCACCCGGCCTGTCTTCTTTTTCTATACATATACATACATGCATATATATGTATATATGTACATATATATATATGCACATACACATATATATATATGGCACCTCTTTTTTTTGAGACAAATCTCGCTCTGTTGCCAGGCTAGAGTGCAGTGGCATGATCTCGGCTCACTGCAACCTCCGACTCCCTGGTTCAAATGATTCTCCTGCTTCAGCCTCCCAAGTAGCTGGGATTACAAGCACGTGCCACCACACCCAGCTAATTTTTGTATTTTTAGTAGAGATGGGATTTCACCATGTTGGCCAGGATGGTCTTGATCTCCTGACCTCGTGATCCTCCCACCTCAGTCTCCCAAAGTACTGAGATTACAGGCAGGAGCCACGGTGCCCGGCTTTTTTTTTTTTTTTTTTTAAAGAGATGGAGTCTCACTCTGTTGCCCAGGCTGGAGTGCAGTGGTGCGATCTTGGCTCAGTGCAATCTCTGCCTCCCAGGTTCTAGCAATTCTCCTGCCTCAGTCTCACAAGTGGCTGGGACTATAGGTGTATATCACCTCACCCAGCTAATTTTTTGTATTTTAGTAGAAACAGGGTTTCACCGTGTTACACAAGCTGGTCTCAAACTGAGTTCAGGCAATCCACCCGCCTCGGCCTCCCAAAGCGCTAGGATTACAGGTGTAAGCCACCGTGCCCGGCCTATATGGTACCGCTTTAGGAACCAGCCCTGGTTAATCAGACACATGGCTTTCATGATACCTTTGCTTGAGTAGCTTAATAACTCAATAAATCAAAAGATGAATAAATATTATATGTGTGAAGATACTCTAATAGATAATAGGCAATTAAGAATGGACATTCACGGCCGGGCACTGGGGCTCATGCCTGTAATCCCAGCACTTTGGGGGGCTGAGGCGGGTGGATCACGAGGTCAGAAGGTGGAGACCATCCTGGCCAACGTGGTGAAACCCCATCTCTGCTAAAATACAAAAAATTAGCTGGGCGTGGTGGTGGGTGCCTGTATTCTCAGCTACTCGAGAGCCTGAGGCAGGAGAATCATTTGAACTTGGGAGGCGGAGGTTGCAGTGAACCAGGATCGTGCCACTGCACTCCAGCCTGGTGACAGAGCGAGACTCTGTCTCAAAAAAAAAAAAAAAAAAGAAGGGACATCTACTGAAGGTGATGCATCATCCTACCCATTCATTAATCTAACTCCCTACAGGTTACTTCCTTAGGAGACACTGACAGGTCTCTGTTTTCTGAAATCCAGAGAAAGGCAGCAATGGGGAGGGGTGCAGTGTATGTGTGTCATACCTGTGCTTGGTATATCTGGGTTGCCTGCGTATGATAGCAGCTGGGGAATCAAATCATAGGTAAATTGTTCTCCTACAGGTTTGTCTTATGACTACCTATTCTTATTAAGCAATTGGCTATATTGACCCTTTTTGGTTTTGGAAAAATAATAATAATTTTTTTAAGAGAGAAAAAGAAACAACTGGCTATGCTTCAACAGTGATATTAAAACCATTTAACATTCTTTAGCAGTGGTCACTGTCCACTTACGTCTATGTGCAGGTTGAGAAAAAGTACTGCCTGAGTTATAGATGATCCTGTGGGAATAAGAAATCATTGCTTTTTTAACACATGAGGTAAAAGTAATCTCAAAGTTCACATGCTGATGGAGACTCCTGGCAAGGGGAGTTCCCTACCCTCAACAAAATGTCATCCACAGCTACTGGAAGATTTTTGTTGTCTGAGAAGTATAAAGTGCCTTAGAAATACCTGAATCCATTAATGCCTCCAGCTGGTGAAATCAAAATTTGCAGGTGACTGAAATTGACAGTAGTGCCTTGTTTTGGTTCACTGTTCAAATGACAACCCACATGTTTTATGGATTGGGTATATAGATGTATGCTCTAACAACAAAATCTCCCTCCAGAGCCACTGTGTACTAAGCACCAGGTCCTCCAGCGATAGTTGGCTCTATTCAGTCTTTCATTCATTCAGCAAGAGCTTACTAAGCTCCTTTTTGGTACCAGATACTGTTTGGTGCTGAAAATAAATAAAAGGCCAGCAAGATTAAGTAGACTGTAAGATCTGGACCAGTAATTTGACAACACAAAGTACTGTTGCAAAGATACAGTTTCTGATGTGTAGTGACCATTCTCTATGAAAGCTTAGTCTTTCAGGAGATTAAAATGGGTGGTGAAATTGTCATACCTAGCAAGCAAGCAAGGTGAAATGAGTGGCTATTTGACTCCCACCTGCTGATGCTGGTCTTTTTTGGTTCCTAGGGCTTATAATGATCAACATTCCTTGAGTCCTCACTATATTGTATGCTCAGCTCTTTACATGTACGAATTTACTTAATCTTCACAACCACCCTAAGAAGTAGGTACTGTTGTCCCTACTTTACAGATGAGGAAATGGAAGCACAAAGAAGTTAAGGACCTTGCCGAAGATCATTGAGTAGAGGCAGGATTCAAATTTAGGGAATGCAGCCCACAGTCCATTCTCTTAAAGATGTTATATACTGTCTCTGGGCTTAGAAGGGTTCATTTTAGGTCAGACATGGTGGCTCACGTCTGTAATCCCAGCACTGGGAGGCTGAAGCAGGCAGATCATGAGGTCAGGAGTTCGAGACCAGCCTGACCAACATAGTGAAACCCCATCTCTACTAAAAATACGAAAATTAGCCGGGCATGGGGCTCGGGAGGCTGAAGCAGGAGAATTGCTTGAAGCCAGAAGGCAGAGGTTGTGGTGAGCCGAGATTGCGCCACTGTATTCCAGCCTGAGTCACAGAGTGAGACTCTGTCTCAAAAAAAAAAAAAAAAAGACGACTGAGCGCAGTGGCTCACGCCTGTAATCCCAGCACTTTGGGAGGCCGAGGTGGGCGGATCACCTAAGGTTGGGAATTCGAGACCAGCCTGACCAACATGGAGAAACCCCATCTCCACTAAAAATACAAAATTAGCCAGGCGTGGTGGCGCATGTCTGTAATCCCAGCTATTCTGGAGGCTGAGGCAGGAGCATTGCTTGAACCTGGGAGGCGGAGGTTGCATTGAGCCAAGATCACGCCATTGCACTCCAGCCTGGGCAACAAGAGCGAAACTCTGTCTCAAAAAAAAAAAAATAAAATAAAAAAATAAGAGGGGGTGCTTCATCTTGACGAACTTCCTGCGTTGGTAGAGCTTGGTAGAGTGGTCCTTCCCAGATCCTTCCCCGCATACAGAGCCTGTCTCTTTTCTGATTGGTCCCTAAGGCCAGATTACCTGTCCCTATTACTGAGCAGAAGCTGGTGAATGAAACAGGAGATCCCTCAGTCAAAAAAAAAAAAGGAAAAAGAAAAATGAAGCAGGAGATCCCTTCTCTACAGCCCAGATGTAAGTCCAGCTCTGCCCTTCACCACCTGGGTGACCCCACCTCTATGAACATAGGTCCTAATCTGTAAAGGGGAGATAATGTTATTTCATCGGATCATTTAGGGAATTAAATAAAATAATGTACTTAGCAGTTTCTGGCTCTGAGTAAGTGCTTAATAAATGTTAGCAATTTTTATTATCATTGTCCTTAGCCTTGAGAACAAGCCAGGGAATAGTTTCTCAGACCAGATGCTAAGACCTAGGTAGATGGGCAATTTTCCTTGGTTTTGACAAGAAAATAATTTTATCCTGTGTATTTCTCTTGACTTTTTTGATGTGAAAAGCAGAGAGGTAAAGCATTATTTGACAGATGTATGGATTCAAGCAAGAAACTGAGGTCCAATTGCAAAGAAATGGCTTGTATAACTCAGAGCCCTGTCTGAGGAAACACAGAGGACCCTAGAGGGCGGAGAATGAACACAGCGCAGGGGCTAGTTCCAGAGTCGCATTCTCGGTTAGTTCACTTTCAAGTGTGGGTGAGGGTCCCTTGTTAGTAGGCAGAAATTTTTTTTCCCCTTCTCCAACACATATCTGCTGGCTAGTGTTTATTAAACAAAACTTTATTTTAATGTGAAATAGAATTCCTGACTTGTCCAAAATGGAGAGGCAAGGGAGCTCTTTAACAGGCTTATTGAGCCCCTTTTCCCACCTGTTCCTGTGCCAGACTTTCCCAAAGGCTTACTTGCCAATGGTTGCTCCTCAGATCTCAGGGCTAGCTCACTCTATAGGCTCCAAGCCAGAGTGATACCGCCGCCGCCGCTGTTGCTCCCACCAACCATTCAGTTTCCTGCTGTAAGGATGTAACTTGCTGTGAAGCTTTCACCTTCCTCCTTTCTTCCTGTCTTCAATGTTGTATGTCTTTGTCCTGGTGCTTTTGCCATACAGCCAGTGTTTCAAAGAAAATTTTCAGGCACTAAAGTTATAGCCCTTACTCCCTTTCCAAGGAGATGTGAGATAGCTGTGGAAAAGAAGAGGGCTCCTCTGCCTCTGTGCGGAACGAAGAGTTTACTTCTTGATAGTGTGCTAGCTCCTGAGCTAGGTGAGGGCCTTTACTCAAGAGAGCGCATTACGTGACCTCTGGACAGGTAGACTGGGCATAGCCCGTCTAAGGACAGCACCCTAACCTACAGGAACCAAGGCCGAAGACTGATTTTACCTTCTCACACTCCCATTTCCTAAGCTAAAGCTTGCTCTGCAACACTGCCCCAGGTCTGTGGCTTAAAACAGCGATTTCCTTTGCCAGTGAATTAAGCTCACTCTTTATAAAATGTTTCAGCTTGGGGATTGGAAAGGCTCTCTGTGCCTTTCTGTCTCTGTCTGTTTCTCCAAGGGTTGATGTTGATGGCTTCTGTCTTTGTCTTTACAGGGAACTCTAATGATCCAGGACAAAGAAGTTACCCTCGAGTATGTACCAAGCCTGGATTTTTGGTACTGCAAACGAGTAAGTACCAAGAATCCCTTTCTTTAGAAGTAAGCATCTGGAATAACAGCTCCTCCATATCTCTAGGAAGGCTGCCTGCTGACATGCATTCCCAAGGACAAAGCTCTTCTTCCTCAGGTCACTTCAGTTGAACAGGAGGAGGTCAAGACAAGGTCATTCATAATTTCTCCTTCCTGGCTGCTACATGTGGCCATAGAGAGGGTTCTGGACCTGCAGTTGGAGACACTTTCCCAAGGACATGTGCCATTATTTCTATCAGTTATAAACATAACAGTTCCTTGACATACAATATCTTCTCACCTCTCCTAGAGGTGGTCATAAAGGAATTCTTGTTTGGAAAAGTAGGTTTGGAGAGACTAGTTCTTTAAGAGTTGTACATTTTTTGGATATTCTTGGGTTTCCAAGGATATAGAACTTCAGACACCAAGGCATTTTACCTCTATTAAACTCCATATTCTCTTAGAGTGGGATATTTAAAATTTTAGGCTATACTCTTTTTTTTTGAAACAGAGTCTTGCTCTGTTGCCCAGGCTAGAGTGCAATGGCGCGATATCCGCTCACTACCATCTCTGGCTCCTGGGTTTCAGCGATTCTCCTGCCTCAGCCTCCCAAGTAGCTGGGATTTCAGACATGTGCCACCTCGCCTGGCTAATTTTTGTATTTTTAGTAGAGATGGGGTTTCACCATGTTGGCCAGGCTGGTCTTGAACTTCTGACCTCAAGTGATCCACCTGTCTCGGCCTCCCAAACTGCTGGGATTATAGACATGAGCCACCACACCTGGCCTATTTATTTATTTATTTATTTATTTTCAGACAGAATCTCGCTCTGTCACCCAGGCTGGAGTGCAATGGCGCGATCTCAGCTCACTGCAACCTCTGCTGCCTGGGTTCGAATGATTCTCCTGCCTCAGCCTCCCGAGTAACTAGGATTACAGGCGCCTGCCACCATGCCCAGCTAATTTTTTTGTAGTTTTTAGTAGAGATGGGGTTTCACCATCTTGGCCAGGCTGGTCTTGAACTCCTGACCTCATTATCCATCCACCTCGGCCTCCCAAAGTGTTGAGATTACAGACGTGAACCACTGCACCCAGCCGGCTATGCTCTTTAAAGGTCCAGTTTGATTGCAGTGAGCATGAAAATATAATTTGTTTTCATTGCTACTACTTAGTGTCAAAAATAATTATGAAAAATGTGTAAAGTTTCTGAGCCCTGACACACTAAAAATGTTACAGTACTTGAATAAATTTAGTAAAGACGTTAGCTTAACATTCGTGTTAGTAGAATACAACTTGAATAGCTATGATTGTCATTAGCCAAAGTACTCATATTCCATGGATATACTCCCTTAGGTTGTCATTTTAGGAAGATATTTCCTTTCCTTTTATTGAGATAAAATACATGTAGCATTATATTTGCCATTGTAACCATTTTGAAGTATTAATTCAGTGACATTAAGTACCTTCACAATGTTGTGCAGCTATCAACACTATCTACTTACTAGAACTTTTTTTTTTTTTAAATAAGAGATGGGATCTCACTGTTGCCCAGGCTGGTCTCATAGTCCCTGGCTCAAGTCATCCTCCCACGTCAACCTCCCAAATAGCTGGGACTACAGGTGCCATCATGTTCAGCTTAATTCCAGAATTTCTTTTTTCTGTTTTCTTTTTTTTTGAGATAGGATCTCACTCTGTTTCTCAAGCTGGAGTACAGTGATGTGATCATGGCTCACTGCAGCCTTGACCTCCTGTACTCAAACGATCCTCTCACTTTGGCCTCTCGAAGTTCTGGGATTACGGGTGTGAGCCACCATATCTAGCCTCAGACCTTTTTTAAACCCCCAAAAGGAAACCTCATATCATTAATCAGTCACTTGCCACTTTGTCTTCCCCTAGTCCCCAGGAACCATTAATCTTTTTTCTATCTCCATGGATTTGCCAGACTCCATGGATTTGCCTAGTCTGGGTATTTCATATAAGTGGAATCAAAATATGTAAACTTTTGTGTTGGCCTTTCACCTAGCATGTTTTCTGAGTTCATGTATGTTGCAGTATTTATCAGTACCTCATTTCTTTTTGTGGCTAAATAATATGAATATATCACTTTTTTTTCATCCATTGCTCAGTTGATGGACATTTGGGTTGTTTCTGCCCTGACTGGTGAATAATGGAACCTTTGTGTGCTAGTTTTTGTTTGAACAGCTGTTTTCAGTTATTTGGGGGTATGTATCCAGGAGTGGAATTGCTGGGATCATATGGTACTTTTATATTTAACTCTTTGAGGAACCACCAAACTGTGTTTATTGTATTATTATTGTTATTAGCAAACTTTCATAGACCATAGCTGTACCATTTTATATTCCTATCAGCAATATATAAGGGCTTCATTTCTCCACCTGCTTGCTAACGTTTGTTCTTTTCCCTTTTTTTTGATAATAGCATCCTAATGGGTATGAAACAATATCTCATTGTGGTTTTGATTTGCATTTCACTACTGACTTTGAGAGTCTTTTTTCATGTGTTTATTGGCCATTTGTATATCTTCTTTGGAGAAATGTTCAACCAAGTCCTTTGCCCTTTGGAATTGATTTGCATGTCTTTTTGTTGTTGAGTTGTAAGAGTACTTTATATTTGCTGGATATTAATCCCTTGTCAGATATATAATTCGTAAATATTTTCTATGTGTTATGTTTTCTGTGTGTTATGTTTCACTTTCTTGAGAGTATCATTTCTTTAAAAAAAAGAGAGAGAGAGAGAGAAGGTCAGCCAGGTATGGCTCCTGGCTGTAATTCCAACACTTTGGGAGGCTGACGTGGGCAGATCACTTGAGCCCAGGAGTTCGAGACCAGCCTAGGCAACATGGCAAAACCCCATCTCTACAAAGAATACAAAAATTAACTGGGTGTGGTGGTGCATGCCTATAGTGCCAGCTACTAAGCAGGCTGAGGTGGGAGGATCACCTGAGACCAGGAGGTTGAGGCAGCAATGAGCCATGATAGTGCCACTGTACTTCAGTACTGCAGCCTGGGTGACACAGCAAGACCTTGTCTCAAAAAAAATTTTTTTTTAACCGGGCGCGGTAGCTCACACCTGTAATCTCAGCACTTTGGGAGACCGAGGCAGGTGGATCATCTGAGGTCGGGAGTTGGAGATCAGCCTGACCAACATGGAGAAACCCCATCTCCATTAAAAGTACCAAATTAGCTGGGCATGGTGGCACATGCCTGTAATCCCAGCTACTCAGGAGGCTAAGACAGGAGAATCTGCCTGGGAGGCAGAGGTTGCAGTGAGCCGAAATTGCACCATTGCACTCCAGCCTGGGCAACAAGAGTGAAACTTCATCTCAAAAAAAAAAGACAATGTTTAATTTTATTATGTACCTATTTAAATAGGTAATATTATTCATAATAGCCAAAAAATGGAAATAACCAAAATGTCCATTGGCTGACGGATGGATGAACAAAGTTGGCATATCCATTCAATGAAATGCTATTTGACAATGAAAAGGAATAAAGTACTGATGCATGTTACAACCTAGATGAACCTTGAAAACAGTATGCCAGACACAGAATACCATACATTGCACAATTCCATGTCCCTAAGGGTAAGAATGGGGGTAGGTAACTCCACTAGATTTCTTTTGGGGGTGATGAAAATGTTTCAGAATTAGATTGTGGGGATTGTTCACTACACATTTACTAAAAATCATTGAATTGTACACATAAAATAGGTAAGTTTTATGGGGTTTGTTTTTGTTTTTAAGACAGAGTCTTTGTTTGTCACCCAGGCTGGACTGCAGTGGACTGCAGTGGCACAATCTTGGCTCACTACAACCTCCACCTCCCAGGTTCAAGCGATTCTCCTGCCTCAGCCTCCCGAGTAGCTGGGATTACAGGCATGTGCCACCATACCTGGCTAATTTTGGTATTTTTAATAGAGATGGGGTTTCTCCATGTTGACCAGGCTGGTCTTGAACTCCTGGCCTCAAATGATCCAACTGCCTTGGCCTCCCAAAGTACTGGGATTACTGGCATGAGCCATCATGCCAGGCCTGTTTTATGGTATTTAAATTATACCTACTAAGATCAGGATCCCAACTGTGCCACTCACTAACTGTGCCACTCACTAGCTGAAGTGTCACATGCTTTATTTGTTGGCATGTAGATACTCAGTTGTCCCAGCACCATTTGTTGAAGAGACTATTCTTTCCCCATTGGCACTTTCCCCATTGTTAGAAATCAGTTGACCATAATCTATAGGTTTATTCCTAGATTCTCAGTTTTATTCTGTTGATCTATATGTTTACAAATAGCACCAGTTACTACAGCAGCTCTCCTGTAGTAACAGCTCTCAAATCCCAGTGAATTAAAATAACAAGCATATTCTTCATTCACATTACATGTCAGGGACTATGGATTGTTTGCTACAGTTCTGTTCCACGTGGCTTCTCATCCCAGGACCCAGACAGAAGAAACAGTCTCAATATGAGGCAGTGTCCTTCTGGCTAAGGGAGAGAGAGGTTCATTCACACAAGCAGTGGCTGCTAAGCCTTCTCTTAGACCTAGTGTAGGTCATGTTCACTCATGTTTTATTGGTGAAAGCAAGGAAGGCACATGACCAAGGGTGACAATGGAGAGAGGAAGTATACTCCCCCCGTGGGGAGGCATGACAGCCACTTGGCAGTGAGCAGGGGTGTGTGTGTGTGCATGCATGTGTATAATCTGTTTATAGGGAAGGGAACAATGAAATAACTGACTATAGTGATCTTACTCAAGTGAGTTAACCTCTCTAGGACTCAGTTTCCTCATCTACAAAATGAGGAGATAGGAGTACCCATTTCATGGAGTTTATTGGGGTTGTCAAGATCAATAAGTGATGACATATACGTAGGCCAGATACACGGTATGTACTATTTAAGAATTAGCCAGCTGGGCGCAGTGGCTCACACCTATAATCCCAGCAATTTGGGAGGCCGAGGCGGGCGGATCGCTTGAGGTAGGGAGTTCAAGACCAGCCTGACCAACATGGAGAAACCTGGTCTCTACTGAAAAATATAAAATTAGCTGGGTGTGGTGGCACACGCCTGTAATCCTGGCTACTCGGGAGGCTGAGGCAGGAGAATCTCTTGAACCCAGGAGGTGGAGGTTGTGGTGAGTCGATATCATGCTGTTGCACTCCAGCCTGGGCAACAAGAGTAAAACTCCGTCTCAAAAGAAAAAAGAAAAGAATTAGCCACTGCTGCTATTGTTACTGTTTTCTCAACTCCATCTGGCAGACCTTTACTCGCCCTATAAGGCCCTCCTCAAATACTATATATAGTTTTTGATATAAATTTTATATATAAATCCTCTTTATAGTTCTTACTCTTTGATATCCTGCAAACCAAGTTTCTGCCCCCATGGCATTTGGAAGCTGGCAAAAGTTGAGGGATTTCAGGGTTGGGCAGTGTGTTTGACATTTTGTTCACAAGTTCAGACAAGAATAATTATATTCACATTAAAAATATCTCCTCCCTGCAGTCCAGCTTGGGCAACAGAGCGAGACTCCGTCTCAAAAAAAAAAAAGTATCTTCCCTTATTCTGGGCTAGTGAATGTTCCCTTTCAATGTCTTTTAGATAGCTGCCAGAGACACTATCTGTATCTCTTCCTCCTACCTTGTACCTCATTATCAGTGTTTGAGAAAGGAGTTGATAATTGAATTCTTCTCAGTTCTAGCAAAATGTGATTGGAGATCTCACAATCAGTTCAGGTCCAAGTTTTGGGTGCAGACTATAAATGGCTTCGGGACAGTAGTATTCTATAAACCATTTAACAGTAGTTTTTAAAGCATATTTCCTATAGGAATCTTTATCCAGGGCAAAGGCATTTGCGCTGCACCAAAGTCCCAGATGCCTTGTTAGAAGGTAGCTCTCAAAAAGTAGCTCTTTAGATCCTGTCTGCCAGCTCTATCAGTGGGGAATAATCAGATTCTTTTTTTAAGCTTTGAGGGGATCTGGGATATGGCTTGTTTGTTTAATTTTTGAAAAGTTTCACTTTGTTAGATATACATAAGATTTTAAAAAATGTTTTCGGTCAAATTGAATTATTTCTTTCTTCCTTACAGTGTAAGGCAAGCATTGGTGGGCACCGATCTTCCTGTTCATTCTGCAAGAACCCAAGGGAAGGTGAGTGGCAAAAGTAGTAGCAGTTTTTATCTTGTTCATTGAGCAAAACAAATTTCATGTTTTCCTTGGCTTTGAAGAATTATCATCCCTAAATCCAAGTTGATCTACAAACCTTTCTTTTTTTTTTTTTTTTTGATATGGAGTGTCGCTCTGTTGCCCAGGCTGGAGTGCAGTGGTGCAATCTTGGCTCACTGCAACGTCCGCCTCCTGGGTTCAAGCAATTCCCCTGCCTCAGCTTCCTGAGTAGCTGGGATTACAGGCACGTGCCACCACGCCCTGTAGCCCAGCTAAATTTTTTGTATTTTTAGTAGAGACGGGGTTTCACCGTGTTGGTCAGGCTGGCCTCGAACTCCTGACCTTGTGACCCAACCACCTTGGCCTCCCAAAGGTGCTGGGAATACAGGTGTGAGTCACGGTGCATGGCCTGCAAACCTTTTTTTTTTTTTTTTTTTTTTTTTGAGACAGAGTCTCACTGTGGCCCAGGCTGGAGTGCAGTGACACCATCTCGGCTCACTGCAAGCTTCACCTCCCAGGTTCAAGTGATTCTTGTGCCCCAGCCTCCCAAGTGGCTGGGATTCCAAGCATGTGTCACCACACCTGTGGCTAATTTTTGTAATTTTAGTAGAGACGAGGTTTCGGCATGTTGGTCAGGCTGGTCCTGAGCTCCTGACTTCAGGTGATCCACCTGCCTTGGCCTCCCAAAGTGCTGGGATTACAGGCATGAGCCACCATGCCCAGCCTTTTAAAAGTTTTGGGCCGGGCGCGGTGGCTCACACCTGTAATCCCAGCACTTTAGGAGGCCGAGGCAAACATGCTGAAACCCCGTCTCTACTAAAATTACAAAAATTGGCCACAGGTGTGGTGGCACATGCTTGGAATCCCAGCCACTTGGGAGGCTGAGGCACGAGAATCACTTGAACCCAGGAGTCAGAGGTTGCAGTGAGCTGAGATCTCGCCACTGCACTCCAGCCTAGGCAACAGAGTGAGAAAAAAAAAATTGCAGTTTGATGCCCAACTTAACGTGACCTGTTAGTAAATGATTTCAGATCTTATTTTCACTAGAGGAAAGAGATAAGGTCATGGGCTCCTAGTCTAAAGTGGCTAAGTGGGCAGCTGAGCAGAGGTCAGTATATTGTTATTTGGAATACGTATAAGGATTAAGGATGTTAGGTTGAAAAAGAGTATGACGTCAGTCTATATGGCAAACCTTTTCCCACTCTCACTTCTTTGAAGTTACTGGGAATCATTTGCTCTATTGTTTTCTCTTTTACACTCTGTAAGCATTTCAGGATTTTCAAGAGAAAAACATTTGTTAAAATAACAGTAAAAATATAAATAAGAGAAAATAATCAGGATGTGGGGAACATTTTATTATTTTGAGGAATAAAACTACCAGCTTCTCAAGCACTTATCTTTAATATAAATTTCTTTAGAGAAATTTTAGGTAGGCAACTTCGAAGAGTCAGACACATGGATCTGTAACAACAGTCCTGTAGTCATCCCTTAAGGAAAGCCACAGAATGACCATAAAATATAGTTCAGTGCAGGGATTCAGGTAGCCTTCTATTTGTTCCAAGGTTAGAATTTAATGTGCCTACAAGGAGTTTCTTCCGTGGGCTTTTGGCCTCTTGTGGAGATTTTAATCTGGTGAAGACTGAAAGGCATGTGTTCTGAAAATCTTTAGGGGAATGCTCTGTATGTTCTAGAGACCAAACCAAAATGTGGGAAGGGGGATGAACAACTGAGATTTTTGCTTGTTGGGTCACTTCAGGATAGGCAAAGTTGTGTTTTTTACCCCCCACAAGAAAGATTTTTTTTCATAGCTATTCTAACAAATGAATAGTTTATGAAAACCTTTGGGCACCATACCACTAAGATGAGACAGCTTTATCTGGAAACCTGTCATGCTATTATGTAATCTCTATATTGCTCTCATATAATACCTCATTTTGAGCCACATGGCTTCCAGTGAACCATCCAAGAATGAATGAATTACAAAAATGTGCCCCTAATTATAAAACAAACTATAAAGACAAATTATCCTGCTGTAGTAGGACATTTGAAATAAGTCATTTATATTTTGAAGGACATCTGCCCATTATGCTTATTTGCATGTAAATGAGCTAAGTGCAAATAAGGTGTGTTCCTAGCTTCACTGGAGAAGGGCCTGTGGTCTTACAGGATTTGAGTTGTTGTTTGAGCACTGTAACACTGGAAGAAGCAAGGCTTCTAGAAGTGTGTTTGGGATATGTGTTTCTACTAAACCTTAAGTAAGGGCCATATCTTTGGTAATTTTGTCCCCAGATCTGTTGTTATCATTGATTATAATAGTCAGGTTCAAGGTGTCATGAAGGATTTGTTATATTTAAATGTTGGGTAAGTGATACAGAGATTTCGTAAGATTACATTTTTTAAATGCTTGGATAGTTTCTTCTGTGAACTATTTCATATCCTATCTTAGCTTCACTTAAAATATTTTGTCAGGTGGCCGGGCGCGGTGGCTCAAGCCTGTAATCCCAGCACTTTGGGAGGCCGAGACGGGCGGATCACAAGGTCAGGAGATCGAGACCATCCTGGCTAACACGGTGAAACCCCGTCTCTATTAAGAAATACAAAAAACTGCCGGGCGCGGTGGCTCAAGCCTGTAATCCCAGCACTTTGGGAGGCCGAGGCGGGTGGATCACGAGGTCAGGAGATCGAGACTATCCTGGCTAACATGGTGAAACCCCGTCTCTACTAAAAATACAAAAAACTAGCTGGGTGTGGTGGCGGGCGCCTGTAGTCCCAGCTACTTGGGAGGCTGAGGCGGGAGAATGGCGTGAACCCGGGAGGCGGAGCTTGCAGTGAGCTGAGATCCGGCCACTGCACTCCAGCCTGGGTGACAGAGCGAGACTCCGTATCAAAAAAAAAAAAAAAAAAAATATTTTGTCAGGAACTGTCAGAGGACTTTTTATTAGATATTTCTGAGACAATATTAAAAGCATTCCAGGCCAGGCATGTTGGCTCACACCTATAATCCCAGCACTCTGGGAGGCCGAGGCAAGTGGATCACCTGAAGTCAGGAGTTCGAGACCAGCCTGGCCAACATGGTGAAACTTCGTCTCTACTAAAAATACAAAAAAGTACCCAGGCATGGTGGTGGGCACCTATAATCCCAGCTACTCGGGAGGCTGAGGCAGGAGAATCGCTTGAACCCGGGAAGCAGAGGTTGCAGTGACCAAGATCATGCCATTGCACTTCAGCCTGGGCAACAAGAGCAAAACTCCATATCAAAAAAAAAGGCATTCCAGTATGAGTATTTGCTGGCAGATAAAGAGAAATTACAGTAGTGGTGTTTTTCTTTTTTTTCTTTTTTTTTTGGATAAAGCCTTCTACAGATTCTTTTTTTCTGTTCCGCTAGTGACAGATGCCAAGCAAGAATTAATAACCTACCCTCAGCCTCAGAAAACATCCATACCAGCACCATTGGAAAAACAGCCCAACCAGCCCCTAAGAGCAGCTGATAAGGAACCTGAACCCAGGAAGAGGGAAGAAGGACAAGAGTCACGCTTAGGACATCAAAAGAGAGAAGCAGAAAGGTATCTGCCTCCTTCTCGAAGGGAAGGGCCAACTTTCCGAAGAGACCGAGAGAAGGAGTCATGGTCTGGAGAGACACGCCAGGACGGAGAGAGCAAAAGTAAGTGGTTTGTCAGGGCACATACCAGGCTGTGATCATCACAATGGAGCATAGATGGCCAGTGTTATGTCCAGGAGCTATCTGCTTTCCAGTACCTAAGAGATCTGTGCATGGCCTGATGACAGAGGCCATTGCTTTCTGTGGACCTTACTATACTCCTTAAAGGAATCTATGCCCTTCAAATAGTAAATTGCTATATGAATGCACTAAGGCATGATTTTAGATTTCTAATTATTGGTGAAGAAAAGTATACAGTATTTATTTGTTTAGCATTTCTTTACAGAACCAGCCTTGCTAGTAGCATCTATAGTAAAAAATGACAGACTCTTGGGACTTCAAAAATTTATCTTTCTCTTCCTTTTATTGCCCTTCTCCCATTTATGGTTGGTTCAGCCATCATGCTAAAGCGTATCTATCGTTCCACACCACCTGAGGTGATAGTGGAAGTGCTGGAGCCCTATGTCCGCCTTACTACTGCCAACGTCCGTATCATCAAGAACAGAACAGGCCCTATGGGACATACCTATGGCTTTATTGACCTCGACTCCCATGCGGTGAGTTTCCTCCACGTTGGATTGGCCTAGGGACAGATGGCTAAAGAACCTTCAAGAAGGTTTGAGGGACTTCTTGATCATTTGAAGATTCTTGTGTGCTACCTGATATCATAATCCCTCTTGCTCTCTCCTTTGGGTTTATTGTTCATTCAGGTGAGGTGACTGCCCTCAAAAGTTAGGATCCCATGTGATTTTCCGGGTTCATTTTTTTCTTGTGTCATTTACTGTTTCCAACTTACTCACTTGTGAAGAATCTGAGTACTGAATCCTTCATGATTTTAGTGAACTTTCTGATTTATTTTATCCAGCCAAAGATGATTTTATATTTGATGATAAAACATTTCCTCTTTTTCCTCAAAGTATTTATAGATTCCTGTGGCTTAAATTTTTAGTTGCAGGGCCTTTTTCTATGGAAGTAAGGTGAAGATAATGAAAGTCATTGGTATTTCTTAGATTTTTCATGCCCAAAAGTCACAAGGGACTTTGTAAAGTGAAATCTGATTGATGATAGTTGCACCCTAAAAGAAGAGGATTTGAATTTCTGAAGTTTACACCAGAACTGACATCTATTCTGATTCCTGTTTCAATCAGTCCTTCATTAAAAGTTGCCTGTTTCTGCCAGTATGTTCTTACTGGTAAAATTTTGACAAATACAATGTAGTAAATTTATCCTCTGAGAAGGAAAATCCATGTTCACTTCTCTTTCAAAGGAGAATTTTTCTGTCTTTGAGTTCTGGCTTTTTCTGTCTCTGGGTTCAAGTGTGTCTGGTTCTATAGGAAGCTCTTCGTGTGGTGAAGATCTTACAGAACCTTGATCCACCGTTTAGCATTGATGGGAAGATGGTAGCTGTAAACCTGGCCACTGGAAAACGAAGGTAAGGCAGAAGGGTGAGGATCTCTTGTGCTGCCTCCACTTGTGTTTTTGGGAGGAAACTCCTTTTCCTGGCTGGAAAGACAGTAAAGCATGATGTCCTCCTCACATGGACTGCTTCAGATAGGTGTTTATTACAGTTTCTTTCTGAAGCCTGACTTGTCCTGACTTTCAAATTGTTTTCTTTCTTGAATAATATTAGGTACTTTTGTCCTTTCCCTTTTGACTGTCTGATATCTTTGGGTCCCAAATGGCCTAGCATGGTAGCACATACCTGTATTCCCAGCTACTAAGGAGGCTGAGACGAGGATGGGGGGCGGGTTATGTGAGCCCAGGAGTTCTAGGCCATAGTGTGCAATGATGATGCCTGTGAATAACCACTGTACTCCACCCTGGGCAGCACAGCAAGACCCCATCTCTTAACAAAAAAATGATGGTACAGTTTTGGATGTGCAGACAGATCTCAATACATTCTTACCTCTTGCAATCCTAGGAAAATGCTGTCCTGACTTTTCCTTCCCCGACCTTGTGCATATTTCCATAGGACTGGGAAATCTAATTTCTCTTTACTCCTTCACTCATCTTGACCCAGGAGTGGTAACTTGGAAATGGCCATGTCAGAGAAACAGGCTTACAAATATGGGGCATATCTTGCTCTAGCACCTTCCACTTAATGACTGTTTTGCTCCACCACTTGGCTTTGTAAGAGTCTTACTGCTCATTGGCCAGGCGCGGTGGATCACGAGGTCAGGAGATTGAGATCATCCTGGCTAACATGGTGAAACCCTGTCTCTACTAAAAATACAAAAACAAAAAAATTAGCTGGACGCGGTGGTGGGCGCCTGTAGTCCCAGCTACTCTGGAGGCTGAGGCAGGAGAATGACGTGAACCTGGGAGGCGGAGCTTGCAGTGAGCCAAGATCGTGCCACTGCACTCCAGCCTGGGCGACAGAGCAAGATTCCGTCTCAAAAAAAAAAAAGTCTTACTACTCATTCTTTCAGGAGTGTCTGGACCACCCAACCTGCTTGTTGTCTAGGTTGGTTCCTTTCCCTGCAAAACGGGGAACAGAGAATTTCTCAATAGGAACTGTGGGATTAAGTACTCGTCAAGTGCCATTTGGTAGCAGACTTAAGAATTGTTGTGTTATCTGTTGCAGAAATGATACTGGGGACCATTCTGACCACATGCATTACTATCAGGTAGGCTGTAAAAGGTGGGGAGTGCTCTATTAAAATCCTCAGGTGACTGTAAGGGTGACCTTGAATTTTCTTTAGTAGATGACTGTTAAGGTGAATGACCATTGGATAGTTCTGTAATTTTAACTTGCCTTTCTGTGATAGGGTAAAAAATATTTCCGAGATAGGAGGGGAGGTGGCAGAAATTCAGACTGGTCTTCAGATACAAATCGACAAGGACAACAGTGTAAGTAACCCTTGTTTTATTTCTGTTGCTCTTTTTTGCTTGACTTGCTACTCAGTACTTGACATCTGTGTGATCACAGTTGGCAAGATACACTGTTGACTGAGGGTGCTCATCCAGAGAGAGGCATCTGTAGATGCACCTATTTGTGTTGGTCACCCTAATTCTTGGGTTGTTCTTGATGAGTCTCCAGTAAGGGCTTCATTGGACAGAGACTAACATTGGCTCTGATCTTGTTACCTTTAGCATCGTCTGACTGCTACATATATGATTCTGCTACTGGCTACTATTATGACCCCTTGGCAGGAACTTATTATGACCCCAATACCCAGGTGAGTTTGGGACTTCTTTTTTTTTTTTACCCTGTCAATGATGCTTTTGAGAAAAGCTCCCATAATTTGCTACTTGAGGATTTTATTCCCTGGATTCTGTGGATGCTCATTGCATGAAAAGTGGAAAAGTTTAGATCTATGGAAACAGAACTGTTGCCTATATGGAAAATCAGTGCCTTTTGGCAATACAGGTAAGAACAGTATTGCTCTTGAAAAAGTGTACAGTGGATGGTCTGAATGTGTCTTGGCCCCGGAGTGGGTTTTTAGATTGATGTGGACTCTTCTTAGGCTTGTAAGTAAAAGAGTTGTTTCTTCCCCTAGAAGGGAACTGTGTGCCTTAGACCTGGAATTGCTGGGAAACTGAAACATTCTGTAGACTTCCTTGTTTCTAACTGTATCGCAGCAAGAAGTCTATGTGCCCCAGGATCCTGGATTACTTGAGGAAGAAGAGATCAAGGAAAAAAAACCCACCAGTCAAGGAAAGTCAAGTAGCAAGAAGGAAATGTCTAAAAGAGATGGCAAAGAGAAAAAAGACAGAGGAGTGACGAGGGTAAGAGGAATTGTTAATCTACTGTCTTTTGCCACATAGTTATTAAAATGTTGGAGATATGAACAGAGGATATCTATGTTTGCAAGTGTAAAGGAACTTCAAAAATACTCTGTCAGCCGGGCGGGCGTGGTGGCTCACACCTGTTTTCCCAGCACTTTGGGAGGCCGAGGCAGGCGCATCACGAGGTCAGGAGATCGAAAACATCCAGGTCAACATGGTGAGACCCTGTCTCTACTAAAAATACAAAAATTAGCTGGGTGTGGTGGTACACACCTGTAGTCCCCCCTACTCGGGAGGCTGAGGCAGGAGAATTGCTTGAACCCTGGAGGCGGAGGTTGCAGTGAGCCAAGATCGCACCACTACACTCCAGCTTGGCAACAGAGCAAGACTCCGTCTCAAAAAAAACAAAAACAAAACTCTGTTAATGAGTATTTTTCCTGGTGTAGGCAGGTAAAAGTTACCTGGTGTAGGCAGTTCCCTCACCTCTTATATCCCAACTCTGTCTCTTTTACAAATGGGAAAACTGTGGATGGTAAAACAAAGTGTCCCAGCTGAAATCCCACCACCTCAGCTCCACACATTTTCACTTTTCTATATTCCTTTTTTAGTGTTTGACTTTATACACATTTCTATAGTTGTAATTATAGCAGGAGATACTGTTTAATCACTTTTTATCATAAGTATACTCTATTATTTTTAATGCCTACATGGTAAAAATTAACGGTATAACTATACCTTCATTTTCTTCATCTCTCCTACATTATTTGTCTTCTCTTTCTAATCTTTTCTTTTTCCTTCTTTTTTCTTTCTTTCTTTCTTTTTTTTTTTTTTTCTGAGACAAGATCTTCCTCTGTCTCCCAGGTTGGAGTGCAGTGGCATGATCATAGCTCACTGCAATGTCAAACCCCTGGGCTTTAGCGATCCTCCCACCTCACCCTCCCAAGTAACAGGGACTACAGGCATGAGCCACCATGACCAGCTAATTTTTGCTTTTTTGTAGAGACAGAATCTTGCTAGATTGACCAGGCTGGTCTTGAGCTTCTGAAGTAAGCTTCCTGCCTCAGTCTCCCAAAGTACTTCAGTTACAGTCAAGACTCACCTTGTTTGCCTCTTTCTAATCTTATACTGTCAAAATATATAACATTTAGCATTTTGTTTCTTCTTTTTTTTTTTTTTTTTTTTTTTTTTTGAGACAGAGTCTCGCTCTGTCGCCCAGGCTGGAGTGCAGTGGCCAGATCTCAGCTCGCTACAAGCTCCGCCTCCCGGGTTTACGCCATTCTCCTGCCTCAGCCCTCCCAGTAGCTGGGACTACAGGCGCCCGCCACCTCGCCCGGCTGGTTTTTTGTACTTTTTTAGTAGAGACGGGGTTTCACCGTGTTAGACAGGATGGTCTCGATCTCCTGACCTCGTGATCCACCCGTCTCGGCCTCCCAAAGTGCTGGGATTACAGGCTTGAGCCACCGCGCCCGGCCTGTTTCTTCTTTTAAATTACTCCCTAAGGCACATTTTCAGAATCAGAGATGATGAACATTTTTACATCTATTACAAAATCAAATTATTAGGCAGGGCACAGTGGCTCACACCTGCAATCCGAGCACTTTGAGAGGCCAAGGCAGGCAGATTACTTTAGGTCAGCAGTTCGAGACCAGTCTGGCCAATTTGGTGAAACACTCATCTCTACTAAAAAGACAAAAATTAGCTGGATGTGGTGGCACAAGCCTGTAGTCCCAGCTACTCAGGAGGCTGAGGCAGGAGAATCTCTTGAACCTGAGAGGCAGAGGTTGCAGTGAGCTGAGATCACACCTACCTTGATATCAGTTATGCATTAGTGAAAATGGATGAATTTGCTTGTGGTTCAATTCATAGCATCTTCCCTCCGCCCCCTTTTTTTTTTTTTTTTTTTTTTTTTTTTTGGAGACAGAGCCGCTCTGTCACCCAGGCTGGAGGCTGGAGTGCAGTGGCGCAATCTCGGCTCACTGCAACCTCCTCCTCCCGGGCTCAAGGGATTCTCCTGCCTCAGCCTCCTGAGTAGCTGGGATATCAGGCACCGCCACCATGCCCAGCTAATTTTTGTATTTTTAGTAGAGATGGGGTTTCACCATGTTGGTCAGGCTGGTCTCGGACTCCTGACCTCGTGATCGGCCCGCCTCAGCCTACCAAAGAGCTGGGATTACAGGCATGAGCCACCGTGCCCGGCCTTTTTTTTCCCTTCTAACACTGTTAGTTGTTCAGAGATACAGAAAAAAGGAGAGAGAGAGAGAGAGAGAGTGTGTGTGTGTGTGTGTGTGTGTGTGTGTGTGTGTGTGTGTGTGTATTTTTTTTTTTTTTTTTTTTTTTTTTGAGACGGAGTCTAGCTCTGTTGCCCAGGCTGGAGTGCAGTGGCCAGATCTCAGCTCACTGCAAGCTCTGCCTCCCGGGTTTACGCCATTCTCCTGCCTCAGCCTCCCGAGTAGCTGAGACCACAGGCGCCCGCCACCTCGCCCGGCTAATTTTTTTTGTATTTTAGTAGAGACGGGGTTTCACCGTGTTAGCCAGGATGGTCTCGATCTCTTGACCTCGTGATCCGCCCGTCTCGGCCTCCCAAAGTGCTGGGATTGTGTGTGTGTATTTTTTGAGACGGAGTCTCACTCTGTCACCCAGGCCGGAGTGCAGTGTCTGGATCTCGGCTCACTGCAAGCTCCACCTCCCGGGTTTACGCCATTCTCCTGCCTCAGGCTCCCAAGTAGCTGGGACCACAGGCGCCTGCCACCACGCCCGGCTAGTTTTTTGTATTGTTTTTAGTAGAGATGGGGTTTCACCGTGTTAGCCAGGATGGTCTCGATCTCCTGACCTCGTGATCCGCCTGTCTCGGCCTCCCAAAGTGCTGGGATTACAGGCTTGAGCCACTGCGTCCGGCCGTGTGTGTTTAAGAACTTACAGTCAGGCCAGGCGCGGTGGCTCACGCCTGTAATCCCAGCACTTTGGGAGGCCGAGGCGGGCGGATCACGAGGTCAGGAGATCGAGACCATCCTGTGAATGGTGAAACCCCATCTCTACTAAAAATACAAAAAATTAGCCGTGCGTGGTGGCGGGCTACTCGGGAGGCTGAGGCGGGAGAATGGCATGAACCCTGGAGGCGGAGCTTGCAGTGAGCCGAGATCACGCCACTGCACTCCAGCCTGGGCGACAAACCGAGACTCTGTCTCAAAAAAAAAAAAAAAAGAACTTAGAGTCATACTGGTTTAATATTTGGACTCTGCTTCAGCCTCTTTCAAACTGTATTCTTAATCATTTGTAAAATTAAGATATTAAAGCTTACATAGGAGGATCATAGTAAAGTCTGAAGAAGACAGTGTTTATATATACATGCCTCATCTGATCTGAAATACAGTAATCGTGTAATACATACTGTTTTATTTTATTTTATTTTATTTTATTTTATTTCATTTCATTTCATTTTAATTTTTTGAGCCAGAGTGTCTCTCTGTCGCCCAGGCTGGAAAGAAGTGGCATGATTTCGGCTCACTGCAACCTCCGTCTCCCAGGTTCCAGCAGTTCTCCTGCCTCAGCCTCCCAAGTAGCTGGGATTACAGGCCAACACCACCACACCCAGCTAATTTGTATTTTTACTAGAAACAGGGTTTCACCATGTTGGCCAGGCTCCCCTTGAACTCCTGACCTCAAGTGATCCGCCCACCTTAGCCTCCCAAAGTGCTGGGATTACAGACATGAGCCACTGTGCCTACTGATGTCTTTATTTCAAATTCACTATAGCAATGTTACCGATATTTCCGTCATGTTGAATGACAGAGCCTGATTTCAACAGGGTTAACTCTTAATCAGTTTTGTTTTTGTTTTTTGAGACAAAGTCTCGCTCTGTTGCCCAGGCTGGAGTGCAGTGGCGGCATCTTGGCTCACTGCAACCTCTGCCTCCTGGGTTCAAGCGATTTTCCTGCCTCAACCTCCTGAGTAGCTGGGATGACAGGCACCTACCACCACGCCTGGCTAATTTTTGTATTTTTAGTAGAGACAGGGTTTCACCATTGTTGGCCAGTCCGGTCTCGAACTCCTGACTTCAGGTAATCCACCCACCCTGGCCTCCCAAAGTGCTGGGATTACAGGTGTGAGCCACTGCACCCGGCCTTTATCAGTTTTTTTGTTGTTTTTTTTTTTTGAGAGGGAGTCTCGCTCTGTCGCCCAGGCTGGAGTGCAGTGGCACAATCTCGGCTCACTGCAAGCTCCGCCTCCCAGGTTCATTCTCCTGCCTCAGCCTCCCGAGTAGCTGGGACTACAGGCATCAGCCACCATGCCCGGCTAATTTTTTGTATTTTTAGTAGAGACGGGGTTTCACCATGTTAGCCAGGATGGTCTTGATCTCCTGACCTTGTGATCCACCTGCCTTGGCCTCCCAGAGTGCTGGGATTATAGGCTTGAGCCACTGTGCCCATCCCAGCCTTTATCAGTTATTATGAGTGAATATCATGTGAGAGTTACCTCTGGTTTGGTCAGTTTCAGGAAAATGCCAGTGAAGGGAAGGCCCCCGCAGAAGACGTCTTTAAGAAGCCCCTGCCTCCTACTGTGAAGAAGGAAGAGAGTCCCCCTCCAGTAAGACCAACATTGATCCCCTGGACCTAGGGCTGGGGCTGGGGCTGGGGCTGGTTCTGAGTGGGAAAGGAAGTGCAAAGGCTGATGCCTTCCTCTGGTGTTGGTCTTTTACCTCCCTATGTCTCCTGAATAAGGATTCCCATTTCTTTTGAGTACAAGCATGATATAAAGTTTTCTGTCTGCTAATGGGGGTATTACTGGAGAACCAGAGGCAGTTATCTGCCCTGTTTCTCTCTATCCTGTGCCATTCTTACCAGACGAGATGCCTAGCCCTTTTTATCATCTTGTTCTTGTCAGTTCTCTAAATCACCAAGGAAACCCGTTTTTTCAGCCTCAGTCTTTCCTGCCTTTTGGCGTCACTTAGATATGCAGTGCATGCATGGTCATTTTTTTTTTTTTTTTTTTTTTGAGACGGAGTCTCGCTGTGTCTCCCAGGCTGGAGTGCAGTGGCGTGATCTCGGCTCACTGCAAGCTCCGCCTCCCGAGTTCACGCCATTCTCCCGCCTCAGCCTCCCAAGTAGCTGAGACTACAGGCGCCCGCCACCACGCCCGGCTAGTTTTTTTGTATTTTTAGTAGAGACGGGGTTTCACCATGTTAGCCAGGATAGTCTCGATCTCCTGACCTCGTGATCCACCTGCCTCGGCCTCCCAAAGTGCTGGGATTACAGGCTTGAGCCACCGCGCCCGGCAACGTGGTCATTTTTTATAGTTTCTGCGTGGACAGAGTGAATGATGCTAATATTGGTGCCCTTTTTTTTTTTTTTTTTTTTTGAGACAGAGTCTCGCTCTGTCGCCCGGGCTGGAGTGCAGTGGCCGGATCTCAGCTCACTGCAAGCTCCGCCTCCCGAGTTTATGCCATTCTCCTGCCTCAGCCTCCTGAGTAGCTGGGACTACAGGTGCCCACCACCACGCTGGGCTAGTTTTTTATATTTTTTTAGTAGAGACGGGGTTTCACCGTGTTAGCCAGGATGGTCTCGATCTCCTGACCTCATGATCTGCCCGTCTCGGCCTCCCATAGTGCTGGGATTACAGGCTTGAGCCACCACGCCCGGCCTTGGTGCCCATTTTTTAGATGCCTTCAAGCAGTAGTCTCAATCTAATCACCAGTGATTCTGATTGAATGCAGGTATATAACAATAGTGACCATGCATTATTTATTTATTTTGATTGATCATAGACCAATGACTATGCATCATTATTTAACAGTTTTTATAAGGTACTGTTTTCCTGCTCCACATTATTAATTCAGCTCATTGTAGCATCTATCTTAACCATGCTTTGCCTTTACCATAGGAGCTGGATCTGTCTACCCAAGTGCCTATCAATGCAGTTGCTTTTAATTTACTTCCTAAATCCTCTTTGCTAGAGTCTTGATGAACATCATCTTTTCTTCCCTCCATGAGTTACAGTAATTTGGAGGTATTTATCTCTTTCTCTTTGTAATTTGTAAACTTTTACTATTTTCTATGCTTATTCTCCTTTCTCTTCTTTCTCCCCACATTCTGTTGCTAGAGTCACTTCTAAAGGAATTTCTCTTGTTTATTCTCAGTGAGCAAGGAGCAAAGCCAAGCTCTGGCCATGTTGCTTCCATCTGGGAAATGAGCAGCATGGCTAGTGAGTTTATTTTGAACCCAATTCATTATTCCAACTGAGAGAGAACAAAGAAATGAGATGCCCGTATCAGTATCCAAAAAAAAAAGGACCCTGAAATATAGGTTGCATTTGGTATTGATCACTGGCCTTCTCCTTCCAGCCTAAAGTGGTAAACCCACTGATTGGCCTCTTGGGTGAATATGGAGGAGACAGTGACTATGAGGAGGAAGAAGAGGAAGAACAGACCCCTCCCCCACAGCCCCGCATAGCACAGCCCCAGAAGCGAGAGGAGCTCACCAAGAAGGAGAATGAAGAAGACAAACTCACTGACTGGAATAAACTGGCTTGTCTGCTCTGCAGAAGGCAGTTTCCCAATAAAGAAGTTCTGATCAAACACCAGCAGCTGTCAGACCTGCACAAGGTATTAGGAGAAGGAGCTATGCTCTTTCAAACTGTTGACTCTTGGCCAGGCTTGGTGGCTCATGCCTGTAATCATAGCACTTTGGGAGACCGAGGCGGGTGTATTGCCTGAGCTCAGGAGTACAAGACCAGTCTGGGCAACATGGTGAAACCCCCTTTGTACTAAAATACAAAAAATTAGCCAGGCATGGTAGTGTGTGCCTATAGTCCCAGCCACTCGGGAGGCTGAGACAGGAGAATTACTAGAACCCGGGAGGCAGAGGTTGCAGTGAGCCGAAATCGTGCCACTGCCCTCCCAGCCTGGGTGACAGAACGAGACTCTGTCTCTTAAAAAACAAAAAAAAAACTGTTGACTCTTATTATTGATGGGGATTATAGGGAATAAAGAATATTATATAGGCCGGGCGTCATGGCTTACACCTGTAATTCCAGCACTTTGGGAGGCCGAGGCAGATAGATCACTTGAGATCAGGAGTTTGAGACCAGCCTGGCCAACATGGTGAAACTGTCTCTACTAAAAATACAAAAATTACCTGGATGTGGTGGCGCATGCCTGTAATCCCAAGTACTTGGGAGGCTGAGGCAGGAGAATCACTTGAACCTGGGAGGCAAAGTTTGCAGTGAACCGAGATCATGCCACTGTACTCCACCCTGGGTGACAGACCAAGACTCTATCTCAAAAAAGAAAAAAAAGAAGCAGCAGCAGTACAATCCTTCCTCAGCGTATATCAGCCCCAGTTCCTATCATTAAAACAGTCCAATTCAAGAATGAATTGCTCTGGATTAAGGTTATGCCTACCCTCAAAGAACTTCCATGTGTAGGCCCAAGCCAAGCATTATGTCTGTGGCTAGGGTGCCAAATATGGAGGATGAGTAGGAAGAGAAAGGGTTGTGGATTAAGACATTACTTGCTGGGTTTCTCATCTTAGCTCTGTCATTAACGTTGGACCTCAGATAAGCCCCTTTTCTTCTTTGGTCCTTGTAACTTCATCTGGTTCTGTCCAGCTCTGACAGTGTGCAGTTTTCACCATAGGTGAGTCAAATTCTGCCATTTCTTCATGTAGTGAATGTTGTTATGAGCCACAGCACAACATCTATACTTGGGATGTTAAACTGACATACATTGGTATTCCCCTGCAGTATTCCCCTTTATATGAACTGACCAAGGATCCAAATTATGGACAAATAAAGTCCCTAAATGGACTCACATTCTCAGAGCAATTTGTTTCACACCCCTTCTCTAGTAGACGTTGCAAGAGCAAATGATGGGACTAGATTTAGACTTTCTCCTGAACACAGAGCTCAAAGTTTTACTTAGCTAAAAACTGAGAAGCTCTACTTTTGGTAATAGGTACATTACTTTTCCCATCCATCTCTGTGGAGGCTTTGCAAAGATAGGACCCTGAAAAGCTCCTCGTTGATAATCCCTGGAACAGACTACCTCCCAAGTCCCTTTGACCCGAAATTGTGAATCGTCAGAGTGACATATTGAAATTTCACCCATCTGGTGTAAATACTAATAAATGACTAAAGAGATAAAAAGTAATCGTCAGGGGCCGGGCGCGGTGGCTCAAGCCTGTAATCCCAGCACTTTGGGAGGCCGAGACGGGCGGATCACGAGGTCAGGAGATCGAGACCATCCTGGCGAACACCGTGAAACCCCCGTCTCTACTAAAAAATACAAAAAACTAGCCGGGCGAGGTGGCGGGCGCCTGTAGTCCCAGCTACTCGGGAGGCTGAGGCAGGAGAATGGCGTAAACCTGGGAGGCGGAGCTTGCAGTGAGCTGAGATCCGGCCACTGCACTCCAGCCCGGGATACAGAGCGAGACTCCGTCTCAAAAAAAAAAAAAAAAAAAAAAAAGTAATCGTCAGGAAAGAGGAGCCACAGGTCTGGTGAATTCACAAACTGAACTGGTCATAGGACAGTGGAAAGTAGACTGTAGTACTTTTCCTTTCCTTAGGGTCGTCTGCTACAAAGAACCACCACTTCATGTAAGAGCTGCTTTGGACTCCTTAAGTTTCATACATACGACTGAGGGCTTGTGTAGTAGAGCCATGCATGAGAGATTTGCAACTCTCAGAGCAGTCTCTTGGAGCGCTGGGGCTCCTTTTCATGTTTTTCTGGGGGCTTAAAGAATGACTCATGTCTGGGAATGGTATGTATGGCAGAGTATGTGGGCATTTAGTTTTCTGCACTGGTGTGCCCACATCCTCTCTCCCATGATTTTCAACTTAGATAAAGAGATAAAGAGATACTTGTTTCCCACGTCTTGGAGATAAGTAAAGTAATATTCCCTCTTATGCCATACCACATAACTAATCTGCATGACAAGACCAGTTAGGGATTGTTACTTGCAGGGTACAGTGATCATTTAGTAAATCTGGTCAATCAAAAGAGCTACAATCCAAAAGCAACTATTGGGAAAGACCTAGAAGCATTTCTAGGAGCATTGTTTCTTAGACCTATACTCATAGAATTGCCTCTCTTCTCAGCAAAACCTGGAAATCCACCGGAAGATAAAACAGTCTGAGCAGGAGCTAGCCTATCTGGAAAGGAGAGAACGAGAGGTAAACTTTGGTGACCTATTACTCCCTTGAGCCTCAGCTCTCTTTGCTTTCTGGTATAGACTTCATAGGCTGTGCTGATCCCTCCTTATAAGAAGATAGAAAACAAAAGCAACTTCAAAAGATAGTGTATACATTTGCCAAATTATATAGTACAATCAAAATAGGTGCTTTTTATTATTTGTAAGTGTATACTTCAATAAAGTTGATATCTTTTTAAAAGGTGGTGTTAGGGTCTCCAGATAGATAGCACTCCTCTTTCCTGCTCAGCTTTTAAATTAATTGGGTTAATGAACAAGTGTTGAATAGGGCTGCTGAAATAGCATCTTTTACTATTAAAGGCTAAGCTGGAGGAAGTAGCTTAGTGTCAGAGTCAAATGGACTTGCTACCTCAACCACACAGTTAGGGTGACTTACCCAGTCATAGGCTTCACTGGCTTCTCTCATGATGGTTAAGAACCCACCCACCTGTGGGTCAGGCACAGTGGCTCATGCCTGTAATCCCAGTACTTTGGGAGGCTGAGATGGGTGGATCACTTAAGCTCACAAGTTTGAAACCAGCCTGGGCAACAAAGCAAAATCCTATCTCTACAAAAAATATAAAAATTAGGTGAATGTAGGCCGGGCGCGGTGGCTCACGCCTTTAATCCCAGCACTTTGGGAGGCCGAGATGGGCGGATCACGAGGTCAGGAGATCGAGATCATCCTGGCTAACACAGTGAAAACCCGTCTCTACTAAAAATACAAAAAAATTAGCCGGGCGTGGTGGTGGGCGCCTGTAGTCCCAGTTACTCGGGAGGCTGAGGCAGGAGAATGGCGTGAACCCAGGAGGCGGAGCTTGCAGTGAGCCAAGATCGTGCCACTGCACTCCAGCCAGGGCAACAGAGCGAGACTCCATCTCAAAAAAAAAAAAGAAAAAAGAAAAAATTAGGCAGATGTAGTGGTGTGTGCCTGTAGTCCCAGCTACTCAGGAGCCTGAGGGAGGATGGCATGAGCTGGGAGGCAGAGGTTGCAGTGAGCTGAGATTGTGCCACTGCACTCCAACCTGGGTCATAGAGCCAGACCTTGTCTCAAAAAAAAACAAACAAACAAAAAGGAATCCACCTGTGGAGAGCCAGGCACAGTGGCACATACATGTAACCCCAGCAGTTTAGGAGGCTGAGGTGGGAGAATTGCTTGAGCCCAAGAGTTCCATGTTGCAGTGAGCTATTATCACACCCCTGTACTCCAGCCTGGGTCACAGAATAAGTCTCCATCTCAAGAACAAACAAAAGAATCCACCTATGGAGGACTGTTAGAGATAGTGAATTCACAAACTGAACTGGCCATAGGACAGTGGAAAGCATATTGTAGTACTTTTCCTTTCCTTAAGGTAGTCTACTGCAAAGAACCACCTCTCCATGTAAGAGCTGCTTTGGACTCCTTAAGTTTTATATATATGCCCGAGGGCTTGTGTAGTGGAGGGCTTATGTACTTCCCCTGCTTCTCAGAAGGGGAAAAGAGCTGAACCAAGCATGCCAACTTATTCTATCCAAATTTGTAAGTCAGGAAGTCACTGCTTTGTCTAGAAGAATGTGTAAAGGAGTGAGAGATTCCAGGAGTTACCAAGTGAGCTACCTTCACTTTAAAAGAAATAACAGGGCTGGGCGCGATGGCTCACACCTGTAATCCCAGCACTTTGGGAGGCCGAGGCGGGTGGATCATGAGGTCAGGAGTTTGAGACCAGCCTGGCTAACACAGTGAAACGCCGTCTCTACTAAAAACACAAAAATTAGCCGGGCATTGTGGCATGCACCTGTAGTCCCAGCTACTTGGGAGGCTGAGGCAGGAGAATCATTTGAACCTGGGAGGCAGAGGTTGCAGTGAGCTGAGATCACGCCAGTGCACTCCAGCCTGGGCAAGAGTGAGACTCCGTCTCAAGAAAAAAAAAAAAGAAATAACATTAATGGGGTAAAATTTCCCCACTCCCCAATTCCCTCAGGTGGAAATCTCAGGTCTGTTCTGCTTACCAACAGGGAAAGTTTAAAGAAAGAGGAAATGATCGCAGGGAAAAGCTCCAGTCTTTTGACTCTCCAGAAAGGAAACGGATTAAATACTCCAGGGAATCTGACAGGTAAGCCAGGAACTCTTCATTCAGCCTAGGCCTCAAGGCCTAATGATAAAACCACCTCTTCCTTCAACTGTACTGCTGTTTTCTGTCTCAGGGAGATGATGTTATCAGTAGATTCTGTCTGAACTGCTAGAACATGAGGTCCACTCCATCCTTTTGACTATCTGTCTTTATACGGGGAATGTGCATGGAAGGTTGGCTGGCAGCTTTGCCTTCCCAAAGTAGGGGCTGGAGTAGCCACGATCGGGAACCCTTTCCATCTTCATCAGTAATACTGTACCCTCTTTACGGGCCTGATAAGAATGTCACACTCTTGGGCTTTTTCTCTACGGAACCTCCATTCTCACACATAGGTGCTAAATAAATGGTAGGCTGCTGATGGAGATATATGATATCTAGCTTCCTATACTTGTTTTTAGTCCGCTAGTTCCCAAGTTGTAAGCCCAGAGTTATACAGAATTTGTTGATAACCCACTGTTTACAGGTACTAAGTGCAAGAAATACTCAGGTGAGCAAGACATAGATTATCCTTGACTGAACACAGAATAGACGAGACTTAGGTGATGGTGCATCTCATAGGGCAGACACAGAAATCAGTGGGGAAGGGAAGGGCATTTCAGGAAATTTCATCCACCAGGGATACAAGAACTTATGATATGTTTGAGGAATTGCAAATAGCTTGATGGTCCTGAACACTGCAGGTATATTGTTGAGTGACAGTAGATAAGCCAGGTCCAAAAGATGCAGGCTAGTTCATGAAGTTTAAACACCTTGAACACCATGCTAAGGCTTTATCTTAAAGTCAGTGGAAGGTCATGGAATAATTTTAAGCAGGGTATTGACCTAGCTTTGCATTTTGGAGAGATTACTAATTATGTGGAAGATGAGTTTATAGAGAGACTAATGCATTATGCAAATTCTATAGTAATTCAAGTGAGAGATCATGATTGCCTGAGTGAAGGTCATGAGTCTAGAAAGGAGAGTGGCCTATAATCCCAACACAGGGAGGCTGAGGAAGGAGGATCTCTTGAGCTCAGGAGTTCAAGGCCAGCCTGGGCAACATAGGGAGAAGGGAGACCCTGCCTCTATTTTAAAAAAGAAAAGAAAAGGAGTGTGGATTAGAGAGAGGTGTCAGATCCACCAGTCTTTGTGATCACCTGGGGAAAGAGAGAAGTCACTGATGGCGCTCAGGTCTCTGGTCTTTGGATAGCCAGGAGGAGAAGGGACAGTAAAGGCCTTGAAAAGGAAAAATGGGGGCCAGGCGTGGTAGCTTACACCTATAATCCCAGCACTTTGGGAGGCTGAGGCGGGTGGATCACGAAGTCAGGAGTTCAAGACCAGCCTGGCCAAGATGGTGAAACCCCTTCTCTACTAAAAATACAAAAATTAGCCAAGCACGGTGGCAGGTGCCTGTAATCCCAGCTACTGAGGAGGCTGGGGCAGGAGAACCACTTGAACCCGGGAGGCAGAGGTTGCAATGAGCCGAGATCATGCCACTGCCCTCTAGCCTGGGCGACAGAGCAAGACTCTGTCTCAAAAAAAAAAAAAAGGAAAGGAAAAATGGGCCAGGTGTGGTGGCTCATGCCTGTAATCCCAGCACTTTGGGAGGCCAAGGCGGGTGAATCACTTAAGGTCAGCAGTTCGAGACCAGCCTGGCCAACATGGTGAAACCCCGTCTCTACCAAAAATATTAAAAAATTAGCCAGGCTTGGTGGTGGGTACCTATAATCCCAGCTACTCGGGAGGCTGAGGCAGGAGAATCACTTGAATACGGTTCTCAAAAAAAAAAAAAAAGAAAAGGAAAAGTGGGTAACAAGTGGATGCATGAGCAGGAGGAATGGGAGATGACTGACAGAGCAAGGCCCCTGACGAGGCTGGACAGGGTCTGGGGCTCTGGCATTCCAGCTTATTTGATCCAACCCACAATAAGAGATGTATTTTTGTATCGTGGCCCAATAATAAAGTGTATGTGTGTACACAACTGAAGAAGTTTTCATCTAAAATACTTTCTTACTATGTACAGTGAAGCCTGATATTTTTATTCAAGTCTAGTCTCCATTTTTATGAGTTGTTACAGTGGGACCATTTAGTGTGACATTCCATTGGGTCATTCTCTGCAGTTTGAAATACGGTGGATTAGGACTAGGTGAAGGAGTCAGCCATCAGGAGGAAGGACACCTTGGCCTTGAGTCGTCTGGGACAAGGCTTAGGTGGGGTGCAGAAAGAGACCCTTCTTTATTCTCAGCACCTTTCTTACCACATTCTCCTGGCTCTTCTCCTTCCCAGTCACCTTTTCTGCTCCTCTTCCTTTTCTGGGTAAATCCAGGTGTTCTCTAGAACTCTTCTCTCAGTACTTCTTTAGTCTTGCTGCTTTACCCTCTTGACCTGGGTCAGGAGTTTGAGACCAGCCTGGCCAATATGGTGAAACCCTGTCTCTACTGGGAAAAAAAAAAAAAATTAAGAATTAGCCGGGTGTGGTGGCAGGCACCTGTAATCCCAGCTAATCAGGAGGCTGAGGCAGGGGAATCACCTGAACCCCGGGAGGCAGAGTTTGTAGTAAGCTGAATTCGAGCCATTGCACTCCAGCCTCGGCAAAAAGAGTGAAACTCCGTCTCAAAAAAAAAGGAAGTGATAGTGTCTGCTTCTTTTGCAGTGATCGTAAACTTGTTGATAAAGAAGATACCGACACTAGCAGCAAAGGAGGCTGTGTCCAACAGGCTACTACTGGCTGGAGGAAAGGGGCAGGCCTGGGATATGGCCATCCTGGATTGGCTTCATCAGAGGAGGTAAAATGGTTTCCGTCTTTTGGGGGGTGACAGGAACCTGGAATGTAATTAACTTTCACTTTCTGACCTAGAGTGGTGTCTTTGTCATTTTGCTGGGCTTTCTCTACTGGTGGGATAGGACATGAGAGCTGAACACTTCAGTCTTCAATGCTGGGTTATAGCTTGGTAGGCTGGGCCCTTTGCAGTTTGGAGTTAGGAAGAGGAGGAAGGAGTTGGAATGGATTTCATCATACTCTTACACAGAGTAAATAGTAGAGCAGAATCTGAGGCAGTTTGAGACTGAAGAATCATTTGGTCAGAAGAACCAGGGTATCAGCAATGAAAAGTACAGAGGCATCCGTGAGAGGGACTGTCAGCGGAAGTCTTTGATGGCTAAAATTTAAGGAGCATGTAGTTCTCGTTCCCATGAAGGACTTTGCCCCTCATATTTCAAGAGCCTCTAGAGAAGGTGATAAGAGGGAACATTACCCATTTTGTGTTGGCTTGGTTCTCCTCTGAAAATGCCAGCCATAAGAGATTGGCTTATTTTTCTCCGACTGAGTTTCTCATATCTCTGGTATTGAAGGCTGAATCTTCCAATCATAGCGTCACCACCCACCTTATTCATCTTGGGTATTTGTTTAATAATAAAAGATGGCCGGGCGCGGTGGCTCAAGCCTGTAATCCCAGCACTTTGGGAGGCCGAGATGGGCGGATCACGAGGTCAGGAGATCGAGACCATCCTGGCTAACACAGTGAAACCCCGTCTCTACTAAAAAATACAAAAACTAGCCGGGCGAGGTGGCGGGCGCCTGTAGTCCCAGCTGCTCGGGAGGCTGAGGCAGGAGAATGGCGTAAACCCAGGAGGCAGAGCTTGCAGTGAGCTGAGATCCGGCCACTGCACTCCAGCCTGGGCGACAGAACGAAACTCTGTCTCAAAAAATAAAAAATAAAATAAAATAAAATAAAAGATTCTATTTTTTTTTTTTTTCCGAGATGGAGTCTTGCTCTGTTGTCCAGGCTGGAATGCAGTGATGCGATCTCAGTTCACTGCAAACTCCACCTCCCAGGTTCAAGCAATTCTCCCACCCCAGCCTCCTGAGTAGCTGGGATTACAGGTGTGTGCCATCATACCCAGTTAATTTTTGTATTTTTAGTAGAGACAGAGTTTCGCCATGTTGGCCAGGCTGGTCTCAAACTCCTGGCCTCAAGTGATCCACCCACTTTGGCCTCCCAAAGTGTTGGGATTACAGATGTGAGCCACTGTGCCCGGCCAAAAGATTATTAAAAAAATTATCCTGCCAGGGTCCGGGCATAGTGGCTCATGCCTGTAATCCCAGCACTTTGGGAGGCCAAGGCAGTCAGGAGTTCAAGACCAGCCTGATCAATATGATGAAACCCCCGTCTCTACTAAAAATACAAAAATTCGCCGGGCGCGGTGGCTCACGCCTGTAATCCCAGCAGTTTGGGAGGCCGAGGCGGGTGGATCACGAGGTCAGGAGATCGAGACCATCCTGGCTAACACAGTGAAACCCTGTCTCTACTAAAAATACAAAAAATTAGCCGGGCGTGGTGGTGCGTGCCTGTAGTCCCAGCTACTCAGAGGCTGAGGCAGGAGAATGGCGTGAACCCAGGAGGCAGAGCTTGCAGTGAGCCGAGATGGTGCCACTGCACTCCAGCCTGGGCGACAAAGCGAGACTCCGTCTCAAAAAAAAAAAAAAAAAAAAAAAATTGGCCGGGTGCGGTGGCTCAGGCCTGTAATCCCAACACTTTGGGAGGCTGAGACAGGCAGATCACGAGGTCAGGAGATCGAGACCATCCTGGCTAACACGGTGAAACCCCGTCTCTACTAAAAAATACAAAAAACCAGCCGGGCGAGGTGGCGGGCGCCTGTAGTCCCAGCTACTCCAGAGGCTGAGGCAGGAGAATGGCGTAAACCCGGGAGGCGGAGCTTGCAGTGAGCTGAAATCCGGCCACTGCACTCCAGCCTGGGCGACAGAGCAAGACTCCGTCTCAAAAAAAAAAAAATTAGCCAGGCGTGGTGGCGCACACCTGTAGTCCCAGCTACTCAGGAGACTGAGGCAGAAGAATCACTTGCACTGGGGAGGCAGAGGTTGCAGTGAGTCAAGATCGTGATTGTGCCACTGCACTCTGGCCTGGGTGGCAGAGCAAGACTCTGTCTCAAAAAAAAAAAAAAAATTATCCTGCCAGGCGTGGTGGCTCACCACCCTTTGGGAGGCCGAGGTGAGCAGATCACTTGAGGCCAGGAGTTTGAGATCAGCCTGGCCAACATGGCGAAACCCTGTCTCTACTAAAAATACAAAAATTACCCGGGTGTGGTGGCAGGCATCTCTAGTCCCAGCCACTCAGAGGCTAAGGCACAACAATTGCTTAAACCTGGGAGGCAGACTTGCAGTGAGCCCAGATCACACCACTGCACTCTAGCCTGGGTGACAGAGCATGACTCTTATCTAAAAAATATATATATATGTGTGTATATATATGTATCTCCTATATACTGCTCCATACTAGTCCAGAAATGCCTGTGTTCAAAGACCAGCACTGAGGCTAATTAATCTATAGGGCCCACTTTATAGTTTGTCTTTGTTTTACAGGCTGAAGGCCGGATGAGGGTCCCCAGTGTTGGAGCCCCAGGAAGAACCAGCAAAAGACAGTCCAATGAGACTTACCGAGATGCTGTTCGAAGAGTCATGTTTGCTCGGTATAAAGAACTCGATTAAGAATGGAGACAAGTTCCATGGGACACAACCTCCTCCTTGTTTTGTTTGTCTCTCCTTTTCTTTTGTTACTGTTCTTGCTGCTAGAACTTTTTTAAATAAACTTTTTTTCAATGTGATTATCTTTTTGTTAATTTTTTTTTTCCAGAGATGGGTGGGAATGGGGCTACTAGTAGGAGGGAGAGAGTGCCTTGGTTCAGGCCCATTTGAAGTTATGCTGAAGTAGCAACTAGTGCTGCATTAAACCTTAGAATACTGCCTACTGTCAGTATAAGTAAGTGGGTTACAATGACCTTTGAACCATAGCTTGTGTGAACGCTGTCAGACCATACAATTTATTTTCTTAATCTAATCAGCGAATATAGCATTTCATTATTTGTTTCTTTTATTTTTTAATAACTGCTTAAGCTGAACATATTGCATATGTTGGTTTACTACTCATTAGATCTTCAAAATTCTTCTGATTCCCTGTTATGGTAGGGTTGGGGGAAGGCGAGAACTCTTTTTCTGAGTGCCTGAAGAGTACTCCATGCTTCACACTTTATGATTAAAAGTTGGCATAGTGGCCGGGCGCGGTGGCTCAAGCCTGTAATCCTAGCACTTTGGGAGGCCGAGACGGGCGGATCACGAGGTCAGGAGATCGAGACCATCCTGGCTAACACGGTGAAACTCCGTCTCTACTAAAAAATACAAAAAAAAACTAGCCGGGCGAGGTGGCAGGCGCCTGTAGTCCCAGCTACTCCAGAGGCTGAGGCAGGAGAATGGCCTAAACCCGGGAGGCGGAGCTTACAGTGAGCTGAGATCCGGCCACTGCACTCAGAGCGAGACTCCGTCTCAAAAAAAAGAAAAAAAAGTTGGCATAGTAAGGATCACCATTCCTCTCCAGGCACTGCCCAGCTCTTCTTCTCTCCATTGCTAAAATTCTCCAAAGAGGTATCTGCCCTCTTTCAAATCTTTCTCAATTTCTCCATCATCACCTCTACCATTTTCCAGTATTTGCTTCAAAAATGAGGTTTTTTTTGTTTTTTGTTTTTTGTTTTTTCCTTTTTTGAGACAGAGTCTTATTTTGTGGCCCAGGCTGGAGTGCAGTGGCATGATCACCACTTACTGTAGCCTCGACCTCCCAGACTCAAGTGATCTGCCTGCCTTGGCCTTCCAAAGTGTTGGGATTACAGGCATGAGCAACAGGGCCCGGCCCAAAAGTGAGCCTTTTAAAAAAAAATTCTTTGTTGTTAAAAGGACTATAGGCCAGGCACGGTGGCTCACGCCTGTAATCCCAGCACTTTGGGAGGCCGAGGTGGGTGAATCACCTGAGGTCAGGAATTTAAGACCAGCTTGGCCAACATGGTGAAACCCCGTCTCTACTAAAAATATAAAAATTAGCCGGGCATGAGGGTAGGCACCTGTAATCCCAGCTACTGAGGAGGCTTAGGCAGGAGAATCACTTCCAGGAGGTGGAGGTTGCAGTGAGCTGAGATCACGCCACTGTACTTCATTCAGCCTGGGCAACAAGAGCGAGACTCCATCTCAAAATAAAATAAAAGGACTATATAAGGCCAGGTGCAGTGGGTGGCTCACTCCTGTAATCCCAGCACTTTGGGAGGCCAAGGCAGGTGGATCACTTGAGGTCAGGAGTTCGAGACCAGCCTGGCCAACATGGTGAAACCCTGTCTCTACTAAAAATACAAAAATTAGCTGGGCATGGTGGTGCATACCTGTAATCCCAGCTACTCAGGAAGCCAAGGCAGAGAATCACTTGAGCCTGGGAGTAGGTTGCAGTGAGCCGAGATTACATCACTGCACTGCATCCTGGGCGACAGAGTGAGATTCTGTCAGAAAAAAAAAAAGGACTATGTAACTTACAAGCCTATTTTTGTTTTGTTTTAAATTTTGCTGTATTTCTTTGGCTATGAGAGCCTATTATAACTTTTAAAAATCCTGGCATGGTGGCTTATACCTATAATCCCAGCACTTTCAGAGGCTGAGGTGAGAGGATCACTTGAGCCCAAGAGGTTGAGGCTGTAATGAGTGCAGTGATCATACCACTGCACTCTAATCTGGGCAATGGAGTGAGACCCTGTCTCAGAAAAATAAAATTCCTCAGGGTTACATATCACAGTACTAAAAATTTCACTTTGCACATATCTCAAGGGAAGAATGTTTCTTAGGAAGAGAACTGAGACCACCATCTTGATGGAATAAGGCAGGTCAGATCATCTTTAGCTGTATTGTCCTGGTGAGAAAGCAGCAATAGGCAATCTGTAAACAAGTGGTTGTGGCTGTGTTTCAATAAAACTTTATTCACAAAGACAGTATTGGCCTGTGAGTTTTAGTTTGCCAACCCCTTGGTTGTATGATCTGTATACATAAGGCTGGACCAGGGAGGGCTGAAATATACTCTGTTAAAGGTGGGTGGGGCGGAGGGTTTGGGAGAGATGGGTAGTGATGGGTAGTGAGGAGTGGGAGATGTTAGGGAGAATATGCTTTTTTTTTTTTTTTTTTTTGAGACGGAGTCTCGCTATGTCACCCAGGCTGGGGTGCAGTGGCACGATCTCGGCTCACTGCAAGCTCCGCCTCCTGGGTTCACGCCATTCTCCTGCCTCAGCCTCCGAGTAGCTGGGACTACAGGCGCCCGCCACCACGCCCGGCTAGTTTTTTTGTTTGTTTGTTTGTTTGTTTGTTTGTTTGTTTGAGACGGAGTCTCGCTGTGTCTCCCAGGCTGGAGTGCAGTGGCGTGATCTCGGCTCACTGCAAGCTCCGCCTCCCGGGTTCACGCCATTCTCCCGCCTCAGCCTCCCAAGTAGCTGAGACTACAGGCGCCCGCCACCACGCCCGGCTAGTTTTTTGTATTTTTAGTAGAGACGGGGTTTCACCATGTTAGCCAGGATAGTCTCGATCTCCTGACCTCGTGATCCACCCGCCTCGGCCTCCCAAAGTGCTGGGATTACAGGCTTGAGCCACCGCGCCCTGCTTTTTTTTGTATTTTTAGTAGAGAAGGGGTTTCACCATGTTAGCCAGGGATGGTCTCGATCTCCTGACCTCGTGATCCACCCGCCTCGAGAATATGCTAAGAAGAAAACTTCAGGCCAGGTGCAGTGGCTCACGCCTGTAATCCCAGCACTTTGGGAGGCCCAGGAGGGCGGATCACGAGGTCAGCAGATTGAGACCATCCTGGCTAACATGGTGAAACCCTGACTCTACTAAAAATATAAAAAATTAGCCAGGCTTGGTGGCCGGCGCCTGTACTCCCAGGTACTTGGGAGGCTGAGGCAGGAGAATGGTGTGAACCTGGGAGGCAGAGCTTACAGTGAGCTGAGATCACGCCGCTGCACTCCAGCCTGGGCAACAGAGCAAGACTCCGTCCAAAAAAAAAAAAAAAAAATCAACAGGAATAGTAAATCTGAATTTATTTGCCATGCTGTGTCCAGATCTAATTGTTCTCTTTAATAAATCTTTATTCATCCAAAACGGAAAACAAATAAAATCAGGAGCACATTAGCTTAGAAATTGAGAGCCCCATCTTCTGGGCCTTGCTACTACTAGTGCTGCATTACTACATAAGATGGGCCATTTGAATCTATCAGCACTAGACAAGTGCACTTTAAAAACCCTTCTCATCTAACGATGGTCTGCAGATTCATCTGTGAAGTAATTCATTGCATCCTGTCTGAGTAGGTCAAAACTCTTTGGAAGCTGGTCTAGTTTTGTCCTGAACTGGCCAGACCAGGTTTTCCTTCTAACCCTATGTCACCCAACTGGACCTGTCATGAGCTATGGAACACATTAAATGCTTCACTATTGAAGTTGTTAACATAGGCAGCATCCAATTATTAAGTGTTGGTATATGTTTTGGAAGCTTAGCCTACATGTCACTGGGGATTATAGCAAGACTGATGTTGGCTTCTGTGCCCATATAACTCAGTCCACTGGGAAAAATGGACATTGAGCAATTACTGACACAATGAGACCCTCAAGGGAGAAATACAGTAAGCTATGGGGACAGCATGACATAGATTTGTTTTTTTGGGTTTTTTTTTTTTGAGACGGAGTCTTGCTCTGTTGCCAGGCTGCATTGCATTGACGCAGTCTCAGCTCACTGCAGCCTCTGCCTTCCAGATTCAAGCGATTCTTCTGCCTCAGCCTCCCGAATAGCTGGGACTACAGGTGCATGCCACCACGCCTGCTAATTTTTGTATTTTTAGTAGAGACAGGGTGTCACCATGTTGGCCAAGATGGTCTCGATCTCTTGACCTCGTGATCTGCCCACCTCAGCCTTCCAAAGTGCTGGGATTACAGGCGTAAGCCAGCGCGCCTGGCCTTTTTGGTTTTTTTTTCTTTTCCTTTTCTTTTTTTTGAGATGCATTTTTCACTCTTGTTGCCCAGGCTGGAGTGCAATGGCATGATCTTGGCTCACTGCAACCTCCACCTCCCATGTTCAAGCAATTGTCTTGCCTTAACCTCCCTAGTAGCTGGGATTACAGGCACCCACCACCATGCGTGACTAATTTTTGTATTTTTAGCAGAGATGGGGTTTCACCGTGTTGACCAGGCTGGTCTCGAACTTCTGACCTCAGGGTCATCCACCTACCTTGGCATCCCAAAGTGCTGGGATTACAACATCTTCCCTGGAGTAAGTGTTTTAAACTCAGACCTAGTTTGGCCCATGGCCTAGGTTTGTTTGCTCTTCCTAATTTAACTTTTCCTTTGTGGTGGAGATTTTGCTTTTGGAAATAAGGTCTGAATTTTTTTTTTTTTTTTTACTTTAAGTTCTAGGATACATGTGCAGAATGTGGAGGTTTGTACATAGGTGTACATGTACATGTGCGTGGTGGTTTGCTGCACCTATCAACCAATCATCTGGGTTTCCTTTTTTTTTTTGAGACGGAGTCTTGCTCTGTCGCCAGGCTGGAGTGCAATGGCGGGATCTCAGCTCACCGCAACCTCCGCTTCCCGGGTTCAAGCGATTCCCCTGCCTCAGCCTCCCAAGTAGTTGGGACTACAGGCACACGCCACCACAACCAGCTAATTTTTTGTATTTTAGTAGAGACGGGGTTTCACGATGTTGGCCAGGATGATCTCGATCTCCTGAGCTCATGATCTGCCCGCCTCGGCCACCCAAAGTGCTGGGATTACAGGCATGAGCCGCTGCGCCTGGCGTCATCTAGGTTTTAAGCCCCGCATGCATTAAATATTTATCCTGATTCTCTCCCTCCCCTTGTCCTCGTGTGTGATGTTCCCCTCCCTGTGTCCATGTGTTCTCATTGCTCAACTCCCACTTATGAGTGAGAACATGCAAGGTCTGAAATTTTTTTTTTTTTTTTTTTTTGTTGTTGTTGTTGTTGAGACAGAGTCTCCCTGTGTCGCCCAGACTGGAGTGCAGTGGCCGGATCTCAGCTCACTGCAAGCTCCGCCTCCCGGGTTCACGCCATTCTCCTGCCTCAGCCTCCCGAGTAGCTGGGACTACAGGCGTCCGCCACCTCGCCCGGCTAGTTTTTTGTATTTTTTAGTAGAGACGGGGTTTCACCGTGTTAGCCAGGATGGTCTCGATCTCCTGACCTTGTGATCCGCCCGTCTCAGCCTCCCAAAGTGCTGGGATTACAGGCTTGAGCCACCGCGCCCGGCCGGTCTGAAATTTTTTTTTTCCTTTTTCTTTCTTTTTGAGATGGAGTCTCTCTTAGCCCAGGCTGGAGTGCATGGCATGATCTCAGCTCACTGCAACCTCTGCCTCCCAGGTTCAAGCGATTCTCCTGCCTCAGCCTTCTGAGTAGCTGAAATTACAGGCGTCTGCCAGCACGCCCAGCTAATTTTTGTATGTTTGGTAGAGACGGGGTTTCACCATGTTAGCCAGGCTGGTCTCAAACTCCTGACCTCTGGTGATCCACCCGCCTCAGCCTCCCAATATGCTGGGATTTACAGGCATGAGCCACTGTGCCAAGCCAGCGTCTGAATTTTTTATCTTTTTTTTTTTTTTTTTTTTTTTTTTTGAGACGGAGTCTCGCTCTGTCGCCCAGGCTGGAGTGCAGTGGCCGGATCTCAGCTCACTGCAAGCTCCGCCTCCCGGGTTTACGCCATTCTCCTGCCTCAGCCTCCCGAGTAGCTGGGACTACAGGCGCCCGCCACCTCGCCCGGCTAGTTTTTTGTATTTTTTAGTAAAGACGGGGTTTCACCGTGTTAGCCAGGATGGTCTCGATCTCCTGACCTCGTGATCCACCCATCTCGGCCTCCCAAAGTGCTGGGATTACAGGCATGAGCCACCGCGCCCGGCCTTTTTTTTTTTTTTGAGACAGAGTCTCGCTCTGTGGGCCCAGGCTTGAGTGCAGTGGCACGATCTCTGCTCACTGCAAGCTCCACCTCCCGGGTTCACGCCATTCTCCTGCCTCAGCCTCCCAAGCAGCTGGGACTACAGGCGCCCACCACCACACCCAGATCATTTTTTGTATTTTTACTAGAGACGGGGTTTCACCATGTTAGCCAGGATGGTCTCGATCTTCTGACCTCGTGATCCGCCCGCCTCGGCCTCCCTAAGTGCTGGGATTACAGGCGTGAGCCACCGCACCCAGCCATGAAATTTTTAATACACTTTTTGTGTTTTTCTTTTGAGACAGAGTCCCTCTGTGTTATCCAGGCTGGAGTGCGGTGGCAAGATCACAGCCGACTGCAACCTCCACCTCCTGGGTTCAAGCAATTTTCCTGCCTCAGCCTCCTGAGTAGCTGGGACTACATGCACATGCCACTATGCCCTGCTAAGTTTTGTATTTTTTAGTGGAGATGGGGTTTTACCATGTTGGCCAGGCTGGTCTTGAACTCCTGACCTCAAGTGATCTGCCCGCCTGGGCCTCCCAAAGTGCTGACATTACAGGCCTGAGCCATCATGCCTAGCCTTAGTATACTTTTTAAAGCAGTACCAGCTGGGCTCAGTGGCTCACACCTGTAACCCCAGCACTTTGGGAGGTCCAAGTAGGTGGATCACCGGAGGTTGGGAGTTCGAGACCAGCCTGATCAACATGGAGAAACCCCATCTCCACTAAAAATACACAATTTGCCAGGAATGGTGGCACATGCCTGTAATCCCAGCTACTTGGGAGGCTGAGGCAGGAGAATCGCTTGAACCCAGGAGGCAGAGGTCGCGGTGAGCTGAGATTGCCCCATTGCACTCCAGCCTGGGCAACAAGAGCAAAACTCCATCTCAAAAAAAAAAAAAAAAAAAAAAAAAAAAGCACCTGATAGCGTTTTGTTTTGTTTTGTTTTGTTTGAGACAGAGTCTTGCTCTGTCGCCCATGCTGGAGTGCAGTGGCGCAATCTCTGCTCACTGCAAGCTCCTCCTCCTAGATTTACACCATTCTCCTGCCTCAGCCTCCCAAGTAGCTGGGACTACAGGTGCCTGCCACCATGCCCGGCTAAATTTTTTTGTATTTTTTAGTAGAGGTGGGGTTTCATCGTGTTAGCCTGGATGGTCTTAATCTCCTGACCTCGTGATCCGCCCGCCTCAGCCTCCCGAAGTGCTGAGATTAGAGGTGTGAGCCACCGTGCCCGGCCTTTTTTTTTTTTTGAGACAGTCTCACTCTGCTTGCTCTGTCACCCAGGCTGGAGTGCAGTGGCACCATCTTGGCTTACTGCAACCTCTGCCTCCCAGGTTCAAGCAATTCTTGTGGCTCAGCCTCCCGAGTAGCTGGGACTACAGTCGCGCACCACCATGCCTGGCAAATTTTTGTATTTTTGGTAGAGATGGGGTTTCGCCACATTGGCCAGGCTGGTTTTGAACTCCTGATCTCAAGTGATCTGCCCACCTTGGCCTCCCAAAGTGCTGGGATTACAGGCATGAGCCACCATACCCAGGCTTGAGAGCAATAATTTAAGCCTACTCTTAGAATAACTGTGTATGGCAGATGCACATGAAGTGTATTCCCAGCTAGGGAATCTGGGAGTGACCAACTAGAACTTCGTTCCTTACCTATGATAAACATCTTAGCCCTCAGTCTGTCACATGGAACATGGGACATACAGGAGATTGAGGCCCTGAGTTTTGGGGCAAATGAAGATTGCCAGGTGGAGGTCATTAGGGGGAGAGTATTATTAAGTGAATAGGCTATATACGCTGCATGATGTTTGCAGGCAGTTACAGTTTTCCTGCCTAGCCCACTGCCACCGGGCCATGCGGATATGTTATCCTGTTATCCAGCCATCACCACTAGACCATTTCTTTTTTCTTTCTTTCTTTTTTTTTTTTTTTTTTTGAGACGGAGTCTCACGCTGTTGCCCAGGCTGGAGTGCAGTGGCGCGATCTCGGCTCACTGCAAGCTCCGCCTCCCTGGTTCCCGCCATTCTTCTGCCTCAGCCTCCTGAGTAGCTGGGACTACAGGCGCCCGCCACCGCGCCCGGCTAATTTTTTTTTTGTATTTTTAGTAGAGACGGAGTTTCACTGTGGTCTCGATCTCCTGACCTTGTGATCCGCCCGCCTCGGCCTCCCAAAGTGCTGGGATTACAGGCTTGAGCCACCGCGCCCAGCCTCTTTCTTTCTTTTTTTGAGACAGAGTCTCACTCTGTCACCCAGGCTGAAGTGCAGTGGCGTGATCTTGGTTCGCTGCAACTTCCTTCCCTCGGGTTCAAGCGATTCTCCTGCCTCAGCCTCATGAGTAGCTGAGATTATAGGCACCTGCCACAGCACCCGGCTAACTTTTATATTTTTAGTAGAGATGGGGTTTTACCATCTTGGCCAGGCTGGTCTTGAACTCCTGACCTCGTGATCCACCTGCCTCGGCCTCCCAAAGTACTGGCATTACAGGTGTGAGCCACTGCGCCCAGCCACCACTGGACTATTTCTGTACATAAGGTGGTTCTCCTTTCCAGCCCACTGCCACTGGGCTCTCTTCTCTGTATGTAAGCCCCTAATACAAGATTGGAGATAAAGTAATCATGGTTTTTGTCATTTAAAGTAATAAAACCTCACATCTCATTTGCTGGCTCTAGGTCTCTTCTTCAGCCTCTTGAACCTAGTTCCTTCCCTTGTTGACGTTAATAGGGGTTAGGCACAACACTTGGGTACTGATTAAAGTAGGAATGGGTGTGAAAACAGTCACCCTGTGATGTCCCTGGGAAGTTCCCTGAGGTTTTTGATGCCAGAGCAGAGATCTTTGGTAATTTCCTCACTACTTTATCCCTAGGGCCTGGCACAGGTACTCAATAAATTAATAAACAATGCTGAACTCACAGATTTATAGAAAATACTTGTCGGATTGAATTTTGATTATATCTCTTCCTTAGTTCATCAAAGCCCATCTTTGACAAAAGAAATCATTTGGTTTATTGGTATAGGCAAGAATTCTTCCATACATTTTTTTCTTCTTTATCTTCTAGAGCAATAGATCCCAGCCTGGAACCAAAACATGTGAACCAGTCTCTTCTTTTGCCAAGTGGTAGGAGATTTTCTTTTTTAAGACATGATCATAATTTCATTAAAGAGGGGAACTTTCTTTTTTTTTTTCACATCCAGAAACTAGAAAAGACAATCTTAAAGGACTATTCTTTATTGAACTTATGTGGCTTTATTTAAAACAAAAAGCAACTCACTCTGATGTCTTTGTTTTTCTTACATCAGCTACCAGACAGGCCTTTGGCAGCAGAGCTCTGAAGCTCAACAGGGCAATGTCTAAAAGATCAGCTACCAGAGATAATTTGGAGGATGGCACTTACGTCTGGATGAAATCCATCCTTTTTTGCCAGGGACCTCTTCAAGTTCAAGAATTATTTTGCAGGCTGGACATGGTGGCTCATGCTTGTAATCCCAGCACTTTGGGAGACTGAGGTAAGAGAATTGCTTGAACTTAAGAGTTCAGACCAGGCCGGGCGCGGTGGCTCAAGCCTGTAATCCCAGCACTTTGGGAGGCCAAGACGGGCGGATCACGAGGTCAGGAGATCAAGACCATCCTGGCTAACACAGTGAAACCCCGTCTCTACTAAAAATACAAAAACTTAGCCGGGCAAGGTGGCAGGCGCCTGTAGTCCCAGCTACTCGGGAGGCTGAGGCAGGAGAATGGCGTGAACCCGGGAGGTGGAGCTTGCAGTGAGCTGAGATCCGGCCACTGCACTCCAGCCTGGGTGACAGAGCGAGACTCCGTCTCAAAAAAAAAAAAGAGTTCAGACCAGCCTGGGCAACATGGTGAAACTCCATCTCTACCCCAAAAATACAAAAAATTAGCTGGGCATGGTGGTACATACCTGTGGTCTCAGCTACTCAGGAGGATCGCTTGATCCTGATAGGTCGAGGTTGCAGTGAACCAAGATCGCGACACTGCACTCCAACCTTGGTGACAGAGTAAGACCCCCTCTCAAAAAAAAAAGATTATTTTGTGGTTTGTAAATAGCTATATAGCTTTTATGACTGGTGATGAACCCAGCTCAGGAAGCACCTCAGGAATACCCAAAGGTGTTTGTTGAACTGCCTTGGGGACAAGGCAGGCAACGGCTAGTGGCTATGAAGTCTAGTGGGTTCTAGATTCTTGGCATCTGCATCATCCATTGTAGGGTTTGCAATGATGTCATCTATGTTTAACTTTTAAATTTCATTAATGCATTTACTCTTTTCTGATATTTTGCATATATGCTTCCCCATAAATTGTATATACTTCCTCTCTAAATACACACACACCACATATATTTCTTTTTTTTTTTTTTTTTTTTTTTGAGACGGAGTCTCGCTCTGTCGCCCAGGCTGGAGTGCAGCGGCCAGATCTCAGCTCACTGCAAGCTCCGCCTCCCGGGTTCACGCCATTCTCCTGCCTCAGCCTCCCGAGTAGCTGGGACTACAGGCGCCCGCCCCTGCGCCCGGCTAATTTTTTCTATTTTTAGTAGAGACGGGGTTTCACCATGGTCTCGATCTCCTGACCTTGTGATCCGCCCACCTCGGCCTCCCAAAGTGCTGGGATTACAGGTGTGAGCCACCACGCCCGGCCACAGCACATATATTTCTACCTTTTCATCTATATATGTATTGTGTATATACCCATATATAGATATATACACTGACATCTCTCCACTTATTCTTGAAAGCTTTTCCAGAGAGAGAAGAAAATGGTATAGGCACAGTTTTCTGTAACTGATATTTTCCTCTGCCTTGCCATGGTCTATTTTTTCAATTTGTATGTATGACCTGAAAAATCAGTTCTGGCTGGGTGCGGTGGCTCATGCCTGTAATCCCAGCACTTTGGGAGGCTGAGGTGGGTGGATCACCTGAGGTCAGGAGTTCAAAACCGGCCTGGTCAACATGGTGAAACCCCGTCTCTACTAAAAATACAAAAATTAGCTGGGTGTGGTGGTGGGTGCCTGTAATCCCAGCTGTTTGGGAGGCTGAATCACTTGAACCTGGGAGGCAGAGGTTGCTGTAAGCTGAGATCATGCCATTGCACTCCAGCCTGGGCAACAGGAGCAAAACTCCATCTCAAAAAAACAAACAAAAATGTTTGCAAAGCATCTAGGGCAATAATCTAGCATCCAGTAAAATGATCAACTAATGTTCCTCATTTTTATTTACTTTTTATTTTTATTATTTTTTGAGATGGAGTCTTGCTGTGTTGCACAGGCTGAGTTCGGTGGAGCAATCTCTGCTCACTGCAACCTCCCCCTCTGGGGTTCAAGAGATTCTCCTACCTCAGCCTCCCAAGTAGCTGGGATTACAGGTGCGTGCCACCACACCCAGCTAATTTTTGTGTTTTTATTTTTTTTATTTTATTTATTTATTTATTTATTTATTTATTTAATTTTTTGAGATGGAGTCTCGCTCTGTGCCCCAGGCTGGAGTGCAGTGGCACAATTTCGGCTCACTGAAAGCTCTGCCTCCCAGGTTCACGCCATTCTCCTGCCTCAGCCTCCTGAGTAGCTGGGACTACAGTCGCCCGCCACCGCGCCCGGCTAATTTTTTTGTATTTTTAGTAGAGACGGGGTTTCATCGTGTTAGCCAGGATGGTCTCGATCTCCTGACCTTGTGATCCGCCCGCCTCGGCCTCCCAAAGTGCTGGGATTACAGGCGTGAGCCACCACGCCCGGCCTGTGTTTTTAGTAGAGACCGGGTTTAGCCATGTTGGCCAGGCTGGTCTCAAACTCCTGAGCTCAACTGATCCACCTGCCTCGGCCTCCTAGTGCTCGGATTACAGGCATGAGCCACCACACCCGGCCCCTCCTTTTTATTTATTTATTAATTATTGTTATTTTGAGACTGAGTCTTGCTCTGTCAGCCAGGCTGGAGTGCAGTGGCACGATCTTGGCTTACTGCAACCTCCGCCTCCCCGGTTCAAACGATTCTCCTGCCTCAGCCTCCCTGGTAGCTGGAAATACAGGCACACGCCACCACGCCCAGCTAATTTTTGTATTTTTAGTAGAGACGCGGTTTCACCATATTGATCAGGCTGTCTTGAGCTCCTGAGGTCGGGATCCACCCTCCTCGGCCTCCCAAAGTGCTGGGATTACAGGCTTGAGCCACCTCGCCCGGCCTCCTTTTTTTTTTTTTTTTTTTTTTTTTTTTGAGACACAGTCTTGCTCTGTGGCCCAGGCTGGAGTGCAGTGGCGCTATCTCGGCTCACTGCAAGCTCCGCCTCCCGGGTTCACGCCATTCTCCTGCCTCAGCCTCCCCAGGAGCTGGGACTACAGGCGCCCGCCACCGCGCCCGGCTAATTTTTTGTATTTTTACTAGAGACGGGGTTTCACCGAGTTAGCCAGAATGGTCTCGATCTCCTGACCTTGTGATCGCCCACCTCGGCCTCCCAAAGTGCTGGGATTACAGACGTGAGCCACTGCGGCCGGCACCAGCCTCCTTTTTATTTTTCAGCGACAGTTTCTCACATTGACCCCAGGCTGGAGTGCGGTGACGAGAGCACGGTTCACTGCAGCCTCGACTTCCTGGGCCCAAGCGAACCTCTCACCTCAGTTCCTGAGTAGCTGGGATTAGAGGCCCACGCCACCACGCTCAGCTAATTTTATTTTTTGTAGAGATAGGGTCTCACTGTGTTGTCCAGGCTGGTCTCGAACTCCTGGCCTCAAGCGATCCTCCTGCCTCGGCCTCCCAAAATGCTGGATCGTGGTTGAGCCACCACGCCACCCACGGTCTCCTTTTAATGTAAAACATTAAACAATGTTTTACACCGTGCCAGTGAAAGCAAACTGTACTCTCTATGGCGCTAGTAGCAAAAGCAAAGAATTATTACCATGCCTAATAGAGAGGAGCCCTAAAAACAAATCCAGGTCTGCAAAAGCCGATCGACAACTCTGTGGTGATTTAGAAGAGAATTGCAAGAAACACAGAGCGTCCCAAGTGACAAGGATGGTCTGGCGACCACATTTCCCGGCAGCCCTCGCGCAGCCAGGCCGCCTAGAGGATTGGACTCATCCGCAGGAGGCGGGTGACAAAGGGAGGGGATAGGCGTGAGGTACTGTGGGTAGGAGACGGCCGTCGGCGGAGGCGCCATTTTGTGGAGCAGCCGAATCTTGTTGGAGGTTCGGGGACGCAGAACCGCTACTGCTGCTTCGGTCTCTCCTTGGGGTAAGTGCGGTGGCTGTCTAACGACGGTAGGTTCTTGCCATTGGGGCTGGCCCCCAGGCCTCCCTTGTCAGCTGCCGGAGGCGATTGATCAGCTCCAGCCGGTTCTCTAGAGGGGCTAAATTACCCCAGGCGTTGGAGGGCCGCGCCCTTCCTTGTTGCCAGCTCTGTCAGTTTCCAGAGGTCGTCCAGCCAGCTCAGCCTCTGGCCTGCTTCTCTCTGGCTGTGACTTTGCCCCTTGTGGGTACACGTCCCCTAATCTCCAGCCCAGCGGAGCAGTGGAGCCGTCGCCTGTCCCTCTGGCCCTCCTCGGGAGCGCCCTGGCAGTCTCTGGCCGCCATCCCCCCTTAACTGCAACTGAATCGCCCTCTCCGAAAAGCTGTTCGGTGATGGCCGATCTCCGGGTTAGGAACCTCTTGGGAGGCGGGAGGGGTGTGTGCGGGGAGGGCAGGCCGGACGCTGGAGTCGGTCGAGCAGGCCGTGACGCCGCCATCTCTGCCGCGAGACCCCACGGAGGTGGGTGCCGGCACCGCCCGGGAGAGAAGGGGCAGCACCAGTGAATATGCCTCGGGACTTGTTTCCCCCCAGTGGTTCTTTTTCATTTATTAATTTCAACAAATCATTGAGCATACGCTCTATATTAGGCTCCAGAGACTACTGGAACTGATTTCTCGGACCTCGCGCTCATCGAACGCGGTCCAGCTGTGTGATGTCTCATTACCAACGGGGAGCAGGTGGGCCGGGCTCTTCGCCACTCAGTGGTTTGTAGTCATAAGAACTGACTCAAGACGTGGTGGTTATTGTTACCTAGGAATTAGGTCGTTTCTAGCTTTGCTCTTGTCTTATGCGATATGTTATTAATGTAGTAGATTTCAGTCAGCTCAGTATCCCAGCTTCTACGAGGTTTTAAATTTTTCATCAGAAATGTTTGAATTTCATGTTGCTCTTTGTATTAAATGAAGACACTTGGATTAATGTTTTAACGGTCAACTATCCCACTAGAGTTGCTTTGATACAAAACCAAAGGAGCTCATTGCAGTTCTGCCCTTTTTGCTTTGTAATTCTAAGGTAGGAGCAGGGAAGGAGTCTTCTGCTTGCTCCATATTATGATTCTGTTGTTAAATCTGGAATCTAATATTTTAAAGTATTCTTAATCTTCCGGTTTTGCTCATGGTTAACAAAATATTAGCATGATTTTAACGTTGACAGTTTGTCCCCACCACCTCCCTACCTTAGATAATCGCTGTCAGTGATTTGAAGGTTTGATGAACTCCCAGCCTCAGTAGTATCCAAGCTTATGGAGCTGCTCACTTAAGTGATCTCTGAGATTTACAGCAATTACTCTCTCTTGTCTCCTAGAAAAAATAAAATTTGAACCTTTTGGAGCTGTGTGCTAGATCTTCAGTGGGACAATGGGTTCAGACAAAAGGTAAGTTACTATAGTACATGACTTTGAACTCAACATTTCAGTGGGGACTGAACTCTTTGTTTAAAATAGTTTATCAAACTAATATGTGAGCGTTTCGTGCCGGGCATTGCTGATGAACACCTTTATGGTCCTGTTGTCACAAACTAACAGTCTAGTGAGAGAAAGTACTGTGTGAACATGCTGTGATAAAGTATAGGGTGCTCTTATAACACATAGGAAGTATGTCTTTTTCTTGATCACAGCCAGGAAAGCTTCCTGGAGAAAGTATTCTCTGGAAGGAAGCTGAAGGATAAGAAATAATTTTAGGCAAAGAAGGGCAGGGTAGAATGGGTCCCTGAGGGTTCCCTGTGTGGACAGCAACCTTTGCAGAATCCAGGAGATCATACAGTCTGGCACTTAGCACAGTTCCTGGCTGTGGTAAGCAATCAATGAATGCCAGTTCTCGTTATTGTTCCCTAAATAGCAAGATGATCCAGACTTAGAGAGCTGAGAAGCTTGGGACCGTGTGTTACATGAAAGAAAGAGCCAAAGAATTAGTGGAAAATTAAGATGAGAGCATTTGGCTATTGGGTACACACTCTCAGACCATTTGATTTAAACACACAACCTTACTCAGCCATCTGCCTTTTTAGTATTGAGGTCAGTCCCTGTGGTAGATCACATTGACAGGCCCGAGGGACCTTAGGAAATGTTCATGTCACATGGTGTTTTAATGCTATGTCAGCAGTCTGTGGTTCTAAATAGCTTATTAAATTAACATTTACCCCTTTGGGGTGTCTCAGTCCCATATTTCCCTTGATTCTTTTTATTAAATTTGTATAAATGAAGCCCTTATAAACCTTTCCTTTGCCACAGTTTTATGAATCTGGTAAAACAATTTACAAAAGACCTATTTTATCTGTGGTCAAATAGGTTTAAGCCCCTTATTATTAGGTTTTCTCATGAAGCCCAGTGCTGCCCTTCAACCAAAAATAAACCAGATGTTATAAGAAGAGTGTTCTCTTAAGGGGTGCTAGTTTTGGGTAACTATCCAGTTATATCTGACAGACAACTAAGTTGCCTGATGGGGAAAAAAAAGACTAACTTAGTTCATCCAGGTTTTTGGTCCATTTTCTAGTAGATATGATACTCTTGAGAGTAGATGAGCCAGGGATGTACTTAATTTCACCCTTTAAAATTGGGTGAAATTCAAGTAACTGCTTTTTTCCTGTTTTTGGTCTGAATCAGGGATGAAGGGATAATATGTAGACTCTAGGCTTGACAAAGTGCAAAAATAAACTTGGATAACATGACCCTTTCTTAGAAATATTCAACCCAAATGTTTGTTTCAAATTTAGCATAAATTCCTGACAATTATCATTACATTTAGTGATATAGGTATTTTCCCAGTGGTTATTTTAGTAAACTGGAATTTAGTAATACATTTTAACACTTTAAACTATTTGGATATATCTTATAAACTGATCTGTGGGGCGTGTGTATTTTTAACTCTTTTAAAGGTACAAAATGTGACTGACTTTAGAATGAAAATTATTTTCCCTGGCAGAGTGAGTAGAACAGAGCGTAGTGGAAGATACGGTTCCATCATAGACAGGGATGACCGTGATGAGCGTGAATCCCGAAGCAGGCGGAGGGACTCAGATTACAAAAGATCTAGTGATGATCGGAGGGGTGATAGATACGACGACTACCGAGACTATGACAGTCCAGAGGTGAGTGACCAGTGGCTGCATAACCCCCAGAAACACCCTGAGTCTTATAGTAATAGAAACAGCAGCCAGGCTGCCAGGCCCAGTGGCCCCTTCCCATAATCCCAGTACTTTGGGAGGTCAAGGTGGCCAGATCACTTGAGGTCAGGAGTTCAAGACCAGTCTGGCCAACATAGTGAAACCCATCTCTACTGATAACACAAAAATTAGCTGAGTGTGGTGGTGGGCACCTGTAATTCCAGCTACTTGGGAGGCTGAGGCAGGAGAATCACTTGAAACCTGGGAGGTGGAGGTTGTAGCAAGCCGAGATCGCACCGCTGCTCTCCAGCATGGGTGACAAAGCAAAACTCTGTCTCAAAAAAAAAAAGAAAGAAATAATAGCCAGGGTTTACCTAGGGCTCACCATGTACTTTTAAGCACTTGACTTCATGAATTCATTTAGGTCTCAGTACAGCCTGATAAGGTAGGTGTTATTACCGTTTTAAAGATGAAACAATGGGGTTATGATAACATATTAGTTCTGTGTTTTGAAATGAATGATAAATATAAGTTGTTGGCCAGGCGCGGTGGCTCACACCTATAATCCCAACACTTTGGGAGGCCAAGGCAGGAGGATCCCTTGAGCCCAGGAGTTCAAGGCCAGCCTGAGCACCATAGGGAGACCCTGTCTTTAAAATAATAATAATAAAAATAATAAAATATAAGTTGTTTTAGTTATCTCGGTATATCTTTTTTTTTTTGAGACAGTTTCACTCTTGTCACTCAGGCTGGAGTGCAGTGGTGCGACCTCAGCTACTCAGGAGGCTGAGGTATGAGAATTGCTTGAGCCTGGGAAGTGGTGGTTGCAGTGAGCTGAGATCGTGCCATTGCACTCCAGCCTGGGCGACAGTGCGAGACTCTGTCTCAAAAAAAACCAGAAGGCTGGGCGCAGTGGCTCACACCTGTAATCCCAGCACTTTGGGAGGCCAAGGTGGGTGGATCATGGGGTCAGAAGATTGAGACCATCCTGGCTAACATGGTGAAACCCCGTCTCTACCAAAAATACAAAAAATTAACTGGGTGTGGTGGCAAGCGCCTATAGTCCCAGCTACTGGGGAGGCTGAGGCAGGAGAATCGCTTGAGCCCGGCAGGCGGAGGTTGCAGTGAGCCGAGATCATCACACCACTGCACACCAGCCTGGGCAATAAGAGGGAAACTGTCTTAAAAAACAAACAAACAAAAAAACAGAAAAAGAAAACACTGCAGACTGGGCGTGCTTGTAATCCCAGCACTTTGGGAGGCCAAAGCAGGAAGGGTCACTTGAGGCCAGGAGTTCAGACCAGCCTGGGTAACATAGTGAGACTGTCTCAAAAAAAAAAAAATTGCAGTGAACATTACCATGGAATGCTTGTATCAGTTCTGTAGACTTCCCTCTAAGGATAATTTCTAGGCACGGAGGGCCTGTTTCAAAGAGTACAGGGTGATGTTAATTGTGATTTTGTTTATTGTAACTCAGAGAGAGCGTGAAAGAAGGAACAGTGACCGATCTGAAGATGGCTACCATTCAGATGGTGACTATGGTGAGCACGACTATAGGCATGACATCAGTGACGAGAGGGAGAGCAAGACCATCATGCTGCGCGGCCTTCCCATCACCATCACAGAGAGCGATGTAAGGGGAAATGACAGTTATAACCAGCAGTCAGTAGGCACAATGAACTTTGAGCTTCTACCATTATTTTCTCATGTTACTGTTTTATCTTAAGCCAGTAGAGGTTGTGTATCCCTTATACAAAATGCTTGGGACCAGAACTGTTTTGATATTTTGTTGTTTTTTTTTTTTTCTAAGTATTTGCATTTACATAAGTTTAAACATTTGCATTTACATAAGTCTAAACATGAAATTCATTTATATTTTGTATATGCCTTATACATGCCAAAGGTAATCTTATACAATACTTTAAATAATTTTATACACAAAACAGTGTGTGCTTTGGTTTTTTTGTGTGATATTTTTGTTTCCGTTTTTTACACAGGGTCTCGTCACTCAGGCTGGAGTATAGCAATGCAGTCATAGCTCACTGCAGCCTCAAACTCCTGGGCTCAAGTGATCTTTTTACTTCAGTAGCTGGCAAGTGCATGCCACCACACCCCGCTAATTTATTTTTTGTAGAGACAGGCTAGGCTAACTGTGTTGCCTGGACTAAAAGTTTTGACTGCCCTTTTGTCTGTGACCTTTCAAATAAGGTCAGGGGTGGAATTTTCCAATTGTAGTGTCTTGAAATTTCAGATTTTGGAGCATTTCAAATTTTTGGATTAGGGTTGCTCAACCTGTATCTCAGCTAGTGAAATATTTTTCTGTCTTTAGGGAGGAGTTCTCTGCACTAGGTTCAGAAGTAAATTACCATATTGGCCTCATGCCTGTAATCCTAGCACTTTGGGAGGCCAAGGCGGGTGGATCACTTGAGGTCAGGAATTTGAGAACAGTCTGGCCAACATGGTGAAACCCTGTCTCTACTAAAAATACAAAAATTAGCTAGGTATGGTGGCATATAGCTTTAGTCCCAGCTACTCAGGGGGGCTGAGACAGGAGAATCGCTTGAACCTAGGAGGTGGAAGTTTAGTGAGCCAAGATCACGCCTTTGCACTCCAGCCTGGGTGACAAAGCAAGACCCTGTCTCAAAAACAGAAGTAAATGACCATATTTATATTTAGGCTTTGAAGCTCGATGTATGAGTGTTCTGAATGTCTTTAACCACAAGGAGCAGGTCTTGTGTCTTCATTAGCTCCTAGAAAATAATCAATACATTTTTATTGAATTAGTTACTTATTAGATGCGGTTGATTGGTAAATACCTAATTTTCTTTTTAATCTGGCCACCCTTTTATTAGTTGAAAATTAAACTACCCATTTGAAACCTTAGAAAAGCTTGTTAAAAACGAAGGTTCATTCAGACTGGCCAATTAGAGTCTTAGTGTACTTGGCACTGCCTGATTTCCAGCAGCATCTCTGGTCCTCACCCTTCCTTCCAGCCACACCCTACTTCCCACATCCTGGACTTTGGACATGTCCATTGCTCTACTGTTGTGCCTTTTTCTGCTTGGAGATGCCGGTATGTAAAGCCTGATCTATCAGGCAGAGCTGCTTCTTCGTTATTCTCTTTCTAAGGCACTGTATTCATGACCTTTACTGTAGCTATCAACACACATGTCTTCATCTCTACCACAAGATCTCTGAAAATAGGCCTCTGTGTGACCTAGTCACCTCTGTGTCCCCAACCCTTGAACACAGTATGTTACTCAGCCAGTGCTCTTGGTAAAACTGAATGTGAGGTTTTAAAACATGCTTTTAAAAGATGTAAATACACAGCATTGTGCCAGTATTTGTTTTATTGGAGTAATCAAAGTAATATTCTGACTATAGTTGAATTTTGGATGAAGCTCAAAATAAGCGTTGGATTCCCATAGCTTTGGGTTTCTAAACCCTGGAAGTAATGAATGTGACAAATGTGAGACGGGATATTAGAGTTAATAGTGGGTAATCGCCGGGCGCGGTGGCTCAAGCCTGTAAGCCCAGCACTTTGGGAGGCCGAGACGGGCGGATCACGAGGGCAGGAGATTGAGACCATCCTGGCGAACACGGTGAAACCCCGTCTCTACTAAAAAGTACAAAAAAAACTAGCCGGGTGAGGTGGCGGGTGCCTGTAGTCCCAGCTATTCGGGAGGCTGAGGCAGGAGAATGGCGTGAACCCGGGAGGCGGAGCTTGCAGTGAGCTGAGATCCGGCCACTGCACTCCAGCCTGGGCGACAGAGCGAGACTCCGTCTCAAAAAAAAAAAAAAATAGTGGGTAATCATTCCATTATTTGTGATCCACTGCACATCTGCTACACTGTACATGTTAGATGCTACAGTGATACAGAGCGATGGATCTTGCCTCAAAAAAGCTTATGGATGAGTAGCTAAGGTCAGCAGATAATGGTGACAATGCAGAATAGAAAGGGGTTAGAGGCCGAGTATGGTAACTCATGCCTGTAATCCCAGCACTTTGGGAGGCCAACGTGGAAAGAGTGCTTGAGCCCAGGAGTTGAGTCCAACCTGGACAACACAGTAAGATGCATCTCTAAAAAAAAGCCAGGCTTAGTGGGGCACTTGTCTGTGGTCCCAGTTACTTGGGAGACTGAGGCAGGAAGATCGCTTGAGCCCAAGAGGTCAAGGCTACAGTGAGTCGTGTTCACACCACTGCACTCCAACCTGAGCGACAGAGCAAGACCCTGTCTCAAAAAAAGAAAAAGAGGGTCATGTTGGAAAAGGTCCTATTGAAAGAGGTCTGCCTAAGAGCTCTTGAAGGTTATTTAAGGGAAATTGTTACTAGTGGAGGGTAAGGAATCTTCTATTTTTATTTTTGTGAGACAGGGCCTTACTCTGTCACCTAGGCTGGAGTGGCGTGATTGTGGCTCACTGCAGCCTCCAACTTTTGGGCTCAGGCAATCCACCAGCCTCAGCCTCCCAAGTAGCTGGGATTACAGGCATGTGTCACCACTCCCAGCTAATTTTTTTGATCTTTTTTTTTTTGTAGAGACAAGGTCTCTCTTTGTTGCCTAGACTGGTCTTGAACTCTTCAATCAGTCCTCCTGCCTGGGTCTCCCAAAGTGCTGGAATTATAGGCGTGGAAAACTAAGGGAATGGTGTGGTAGGTGGGCCCTTCAGGCAGAGGGGCATCACATGAGCAGGGAATAGAAAGGTACTGAATCTAGGTAAGGCCTAGCAATCCGCTTGATTTGACTGGAGTCAGGCTTTTGGCAGGGGAGGGATGAGTGGCAAAATGCTATTGTGGCTAGGGGCTAGAATTTTCAAAAGCCTAGCTAAGCGTAAAAGAATTTTTACTGAGGGTTGGCCAGGCGCAGTGGCTCACGCCTGTAATCCCAGCACTTTGGGAGGCCGAGGTGGGCAGATCACGAGGCCAGGAGATCGAGACCATCTTAGCTAACATGGTGAAACCCCGTCTCTACTAAAAATACAAAAATTAGCTGGGCATAGTGGCAAATGCCTGTAGTCCCAGCTACTTGGGAGGCTGAGGCAGGAGAATCGGGAGGCTGAGGCAGGAGAATCGCTTGAACTCAGGAGGCGGAGCTTGCAGTGAGCCGAGATGGTGCCACTACACTCCAGCCTGGGCAACAGAATGAGACTCCATCTCAAAAAAAAAAAAAAAAAATAGGAATATTACTAAGGGTTTTGATTAGTAGCAGAGGCTGCTCTAGTTAGACAGGAAGGGCAGAGCTGAGTTCAGTTAGCTGTGGCAGTGGGGATGTGGGAAGGAGCTGCAAGAAGTCCTGCAGCAGTTGATTCAGGAAGCCTTGCTGATTGATCAGATTGTCCCCTTAAGGTGGAGTCTGTTAGGCATGTGGCCCTAGGACCTTGTGGAGGAAGTGGACAACATAGGTAGCACAATGCCCTTAGCAGACTTTTTGGGGCTGCGTTGCTGATGATAAAAAACTTTTGTAATGCTGTGTATTTTAGGCTTCTTCAGGGAAACGAAAGTGACTCCTGTAAGAAGGCTGGTTTTCAGCACAGAATTTCTGAGTTTCCCAAATATTACACAAAATTCTTAGAGAATTTGCTTGTTGGGATCTTAGTATTTGTAAAATGTATGAAGAACATCTGAAGAGAATCCTACAGTCCCTCTGTCACATATGATATCAGTAACTTGTTTGTTGTTTATTTTTTCTTTTTGAGATAGCTAATTTTGTACTTTTAGTAGAGACAGGGTTTCACCTTGTTGGCCAGGCTGGTATCGAACTCCTGACCTCAAGTGATTGGCCCAACTTGGCCTCCCAAAGTGCTGGGATTATAGGCGGGAGCCACCTGCCCTAAGTATCTAATTGCTCTGATGACTAATTATTTTTTACTTAATAGGTTACTGCATATGAACCTGAGTCACAGGGTGGGGCCAGGCTCCTCACTTTTTTTTCTTTCTTTTTTTTTTTTTTTTTTTGAGACAGTGTCTCGCTCTGTTGCCCAGGCTGGAGTGCAGTGGCTCAGTCTCGCCTCACTGCAACCTCTGCCTCCCGGGTTCAATTGATTCTCCTGCCTCAGCTTCCCAAGAAGCTGGGATTATAGGCATATGCCACCACACCTAGCTAATTTTTGTATTTTTAGTAGAAAATACAATAGGGATTAAACCAGGTTGGCCAGGCTGGTCTCGACCTTCTGACCTCAGAAGGTCAGAAGGTGACCTGCCCACCTCAGCCTCCCAAAGTGCTGTATTACAGGCATGAGCCACCACACCTGGCCGCAGACCCCTCACTTTTATGTTAGAAAGTAGGTAATTATGTTCCACAAAGTCACCATA